>NW_027414259.1:0-60805 GCF_964106895.1 Numenius arquata | reverse complement strand
AAGGGAACCCTACGGATTTTGACGGAACCCTACCAGCCCCTCTGGAACCCTACAGAATACTACAGGACCCGACAGCACTCTACAAGACCCTTAGCGACACAACGGAACCTCAGTAAAACCCTATGGGCTCCTACAGAACACTGCAGGTGCCTACGGAACCCTACAGACCCCTACGGAATACTACCAGCCGCTACGGAAACCTATGGCCCCTACGGAACTCTACGGAACCTGACAGAAACACTGTGCGCCCCTACAGGCCCTTGCGGGGCACTTGCAGAACTCTGCAGGAACCCACGGAACTTTATGGAACCCTACCAGCCCGCTACGGAAGCCTAAAGACCCTTGGCAGGCAGTTACGAATGGTACAGGGCCCTACGGAACTTTACCAGGCCACTAAGGAACTCTAGGGGACCCCTACGGAACCCTGATGAACCCTCCAGAACCTTACAGAATCCCACGGATTCCTACAGACTCCTGCGGGCACTTACTCAACCCTAGAGGACCCTACAGAACACTGACAGCCCCTATGGAAGGAACCTTACGGACCCCTACAGAACACTACTGGCTCCTGCGGTACTCTACAGGCCTCTAGGGAACCTACGAAGCTCTACGGAGCCCTATGGATCCTTACGGAACAGTACGGGCCCCTTCAGACCTCTGCGGGTGCTTACGGAAACCTACAGGACCCTACGGAACTGTACGAGACTCTACAGGCCCCTAGGGAACACCACAAGCCTCTACGGAACCCTACACAACCCTCCGGAAACTTATGGCACCCTACAAGATCCTACCAACCCCTGCGGGCACTTACACAACCCTACAGGTCCCTACGGAAATCTACGGGACTCCACGGGCCCCCTAGGGAAGCCTACGGATTTCGACGGAACCTTACGAGCCCCTCTGGAACCCTACAGAATACTCCAGGACCCCGACAGCACTCTACAAGACCCCTTAGCAACACAACGGAACCTCACGAAAACCCTATGGGCTCCTACAGAACACTGCAGGCGCCTACGGAATCCTACAGAAACCCTACAGACACCTGCGGGCACTTACAGAACCCTGCAGGCCCCTACGGAACGCTACAGGTCCATACAGAACCCCACAGGGCCCTACGGAACTTTACCAGCCACTACGGAACTCTAACGGGCCCCTATAGAACCCTGCAGAACCCTCCGGAACCTTACAGAATCCCACGAATTCCTACAGACTCCTGCGGGCACTTACACAAACCTACAGGCCCCTACGGAACACTGCCAGCCCCTACGGAAGGAACCTTACGGCCCCTACAGAACACTACTGGCTCCTGCGGTACTCTACAGGCCTCTAGGGAACCTACGAAGCTCTACGGAGCCCTGTGGATCCTTACGGAACAGTACGGGCCCCTTCAGACCTCTGCGGGCGCTTATGGAAACCTACAGGACCCTACAGAACTGTACGAGACTCTACAGGCCCCTAGGGAACACCACAGGCCCCTACGGAATCGTACGAGACTCTACAGGCCCCTAGGGAACACCACAGGCCTCTACGGAACCCTACACAACCCTCCGGAAACTTATGGCACCCTACAAGATCCTACCAACCCCTGCGGGCACTTACACAACCCTACAGGTCCCTACGGAAATCTACGGGACTCCACGGGCCCCTAGGGAAGCCTACGGATTTCGACGGAACCTTACGAGCCCCTCTGGAACCCTACAGAATACTCCAGGACCCGACAGCACTCTACAAGACCCTTAGCAACACAACGGAACCTCACGAAAACCCTATGGGCTCCTACAGAACACTGCAGGCGCCTACGGAATCCTACAGAACCCTACAGACACCTGCGGGCACTTACAGAACCCTGCAGGCCCCCTACGGAACGCTACAGGTCCATACAGAACCCCACAGGGCCCTAGCGAACTTTACCAGCCACTACGGAACTCTACGGGCCCCTACAGAACCCTGCAGAACCCTCCGGAACCTTACAGAATCCCACGAATTCCTACAGACTCCTGCGGGCACTTACACAAACCTACAGGCCCCTACGGAACACTGCCAGCCCCTACGGAAGGAACCTTACGGGCCCCTACAGAACACTACTGGCTCCTGCGGTACTCTACAGGCCTCTAGGGAACCTACGAAGCTCTACGGAGCCCTGTGGATCCTTACGGAACAGTACGGGCCCCCTTCAGACCTCTGCGGGCGCTTATGGAAACCTACAGGACCCTACGGAACTGTAAGAGACTCTACAGGCCCCCTAGGGAACACCACAGGCCCCTACGGAACCGTACGAGACTCTACAGGCCCCTAGGAAACACCACAGGCCCCTACGGAACCCTACACAACCCTCTGGAAACTTATGGCACCCTACAAGCTCCTACCAACCCCTGCGGGCACTTACACAACCCTACAGGTCCCTACGGAAATCTACGGGACTCTATGGGCCCCAAGGGAACCCTACGGATTTTGACGGAACCCTACCAGCCCCTCTGGAACCCTACAGAATACTCCAGGACCCGACAGCACTCTACAAGACCCTTAGCGACACAACGGAACCTCACTAAAACCCTATGGGCTCCTACAGAACACTGCAGGTGCCTACGGAACCCTACAGACCCCTACGGAATACTACCAGCCGCTACGGAAACCTATGGCCCCTACGGAACTCTACGGAACCTGACAGAAACACTGTGCGCCCCTACAGGCCCTTGCGGGCACTTGCAGAACTCTGCAGGAACCCACGGAACTTTATGGAACCCTACCAGCCCCTACGGAAGCCTAAAGACCCTTGCAGGCAGTTACGAATGGTACAGGGCCCTACGGAACTTTACCAGCCACTACGGAACTCTAGGGGCCCCTACGGAACCCTGCTGAACCCTCCAGAACCTTACAGAATCCCACGGATTCCTACAGACTCCTGCGGGCACTTACTCAACCCTAGAGGACCCTACGGAACACTGACAGCCCCTATGGAAGGAACCTTACGGGCCCCTACAGAACACTACTGGCTCCTGCGGTACTCTACAGGCCTCTAGGGAACCTACGAAGCTCTACGGAGCCCTATGGATCCTTACGGAACAGTACGGGCCCCTTCAGACCTCTGCGGGTGCTTACGGAAACCTACAGGACACTACGGAACTGTACGAGACTCTACAGGCCCCTAGGGAACACCACAGGCCTCTACGGAACCCTACACAACCCTCCGGAAACTTATGGCACCCTACAAGATCCTACCAACCCCTGCGGGCACTTACACAACCCTACAGGTCCCTACGGAAATCTACGGGACTCCACGGGCCCCTAGGGAAGCCTACGGATTTCGACGGAACCTTACGAGCCCCTCTGGAACCCTACAGAATACTCCAGGACCCGACAGCACTCTACAAGACCCTTAGCAACACAACGGAACCTCACGAAAACCCTATGGGCTCCTACAGAACACTGCAGGCGCCTACGGAATCCTACAGAACCCTACAGACACCTGCGGGCACTTACAGAACCCTGCAGGCCCCTACGGAACGCTACAGGTCCATACAGAACCCCACAGGGCCCTACGGAACTTTACCAGCCACTACAGAACTCTACGGGCCCCTACAGAACCCTGCAGAACCCTCCGGAACCTTACAGAATCCCACGAATTCCTACAGACTCCTGCGGGCACTTACACAACCCTACAGGCCCCTACGGAACACTGCCAGCCCCTACGGAAGGAACCTTACGGGCCCCTACAGAACACTACTGGCTCCTGCGGTACTCTACAGGCCTCTAGGGAACCTACGAAGCTCTACGGAGCCCTGTGGATCCTTACGGAACAGTACGGGCCCCTTCAGACCTCTGCGGGCGCTTATGGAAACCTACAGGACCCTACGGAACTGTACGAGACTCTACAGGCCCCTAGGGAACACCACAGGCCCCTACGGAACCGTACGAGACTCTACAGGCCCCTAGGAAACACCACAGGCCCCTACGGAACCCTACACAACCCTCTGGAAACTTATGGCACCCTACAAGCTCCTACCAACCCCTGCGGGCACTTACACAACCCTACAGGTCCCTACGGAAATCTACGGGACTCTATGGGCCCCAAGGGAACCCTACGGATTTTGACGGAACCCTACGAGCCCCTCTGGAACCCTACAGAATACTCCAGGACCCGACAGCACTCTACAAGACCCTTAGCGACACAACGGAACCTCACGAAAACCCTATGGGCTCCTACAGAACACTGCAGGTGCCTACGGAACCCTACAGACCCCTACGGAATACTACCAGCCGCTACGGAAACCTATGGCCCCTACGGAACTCTACGGAACCTGACAGAAACACTGTGCGCCCCTACAGGCCCTTGCGGGCACTTGCAGAACTCTGCAGGAACCCACGGAACTTTATGGAACCCTACCAGCCCCTACGGAAGCCTAAAGACCCTTGCAGGCAGTTACGAATGGTACAGGGCCCTACGGAACTTTACCAGCCACTACGGAACTCTAGGGGCCCCTACGGAACCCTGCTGAACCCTCCAGAACCTTACAGAATCCCACGGATTCCTACAGACTCCTGCGGGCACTTACACAACCCTAGAGGACCCTACGGAACACTGCCAGCCCCTATGGAAGGAACCTTACGGACCCCTACAGAACACTACTGGCTCCTGCGGTACTCTACAGGCCTCTAGGGAACCTACGAAGCTCTACGGAGCCCTATGGATCCTTACGGAACAGTACGGGCCCCTTCAGACCTCTGCGGGTGCTTACGGAAACCTACAGGACACTACGGAACTGTACGAGACTCTACAGGCCCCTAGGGAACACCACAGGCCTCTACGGAACCCTACACAACCCTCCGGAAACTTATGGCACCCTACAAGATCCTACCAACCCCTGCGGGCACTTACACAACCCTACAGGTCCCTACGGAAATCTACGGGACTCCACGGGCCCCTAGGGAAGCCTACGGATTTCGACGGAACCTTACGAGCCCCTCTGGAACCCTACAGAATACTCCAGGACCCGACAGCACTCTACAAGACCCTTAGCAACACAACGGAACCTCACGAAAACCCTATGGGCTCCTACAGAACACTGCAGGCGCCTACGGAATCCTACAGAACCCTACAGACACCTGCGGGCACTTACAGAACCCTGCAGGCCCCTACGGAACGCTACAGGTCCATACAGAACCCCACAGGGCCCTACGGAACTTTACCAGCCACTACGGAACTCTACGGGCCCCTACAGAACCCTGCAGAACCCTCCGGAACCTTACAGAATCCCACGAATTCCTACAGACTCCTGTGGGCACTTACACAAACCTACAGGCCCCTACGGAACACTGCCAGCCCCTACGGAAGGAACCTTACGGGCCCCTACAGAACACTACTGGCTCCTGCGGTACTCTACAGGCCTCTAGGGAACCTACGAAGCTCTACGGAGCCCTGTGGATCCTTACGGAACAGTACGGGCCCCTTCAGACCTCTGCGGGCGCTTATGGAAACCTACAGGACCCTACGGAACTGTACGAGACTCTACAGGCCCCTAGGGAACACCACAGGCCCCTACGGAACCGTACGAGACTCTACAGGCCCCTAGGAAACACCACAGGCCCCTACGGAACCCTACACAACCCTCTGGAAACTTATGGCACCCTACAAGCTCCTACCAACCCCTGCGGGCACTTACACAACCTTACAGGTCCCTACGGAAATCTACGGGACTCTATGGGCCCCAAGGGAACCCTACGGATTTTGACGGAACCCTACCAGCCCCTCTGGAACCCTACAGAATACTACAGGACCCGACAGCACTCTACAAGACCCTTAGCGACACAACGGAACCTCAGTAAAACCCTATGGGCTCCTACAGAACACTGCAGGTGCCTACGGAACCCTACAGACCCCTACGGAATACTACCAGCCACTACGGAAACCTATGGCCCCTACGGAACTCTACGGAACCTGACAGAAACACTGTGCGCCCCTACAGGCCCTTGCGGGCACTTGCAGAACTCTGCAGGAACCCACGGAACTTTATGGAACCCTACCAGCCCCTACGGAAGCCTAAAGACCCTTGCAGGCAGTTACGAATGGTACAGGGCCCTACGGAACTTTACCAGCCACTAAGGAACTCTAGGGACCCCTACGGAACCCTGATGAACCCTCCAGAACCTTACAGAATCCCACGGATTCCTACAGACTCCTGCGGGCACTTACTCAACCCTAGAGGACCCTACAGAACACTGACAGCCCCTATGGAAGGAACCTTACGGACCCCTACAGAACACTACTGGCTCCTGCGGTACTCTACAGGCCTCTAGGGAACCTACGAAGCTCTACGGAGCCCTATGGATCCTTACGGAACAGTACGGGCCCCTTCAGACCTCTGCGGGTGCTTACGGAAACCTACAGGACCCTACGGAACTGTACGAGACTCTACAGGCCCCTAGGGAACACCACAAGCCTCTACGGAACCCTACACAACCCTCCGGAAACTTATGGCACCCTACAAGATCCTACCAACCCCTGCGGGCACTTACACAACCCTACAGGTCCCTACGGAAATCTACGGGACTCCACGGGCCCCTAGGGAAGCCTACGGATTTCGACGGAACCTTACGAGCCCCTCTGGAACCCTACAGAATACTCCAGGACCCGACAGCACTCTACAAGACCCTTAGCAACACAACGGAACCTCACGAAAACCCTATGGGCTCCTACAGAACACTGCAGGCGCCTACGGAATCCTACAGAACCCTACAGACACCTGCGGGCACTTACAGAACCCTGCAGGCCCCTACGGAACGCTACAGGTCCATACAGAACCCCACAGGGCCCTACGGAACTTTACCAGCCACTACGGAACTCTACGGGCCCCTATAGAACCCTGCAGAACCCTCCGGAACCTTACAGAATCCCACGAATTCCTACAGACTCCTGCGGGCACTTACACAAACCTACAGGCCCCTACGGAACACTGCCAGCCCCTACGGAAGGAACCTTACGGGCCCCTACAGAACACTACTGGCTCCTGCGGTACTCTACAGGCCTCTAGGGAACCTACGAAGCTCTACGGAGCCCTGTGGATCCTTACGGAACAGTACGGGCCCCTTCAGACCTCTGCGGGCGCTTATGGAAACCTACAGGACCCTACAGAACTGTACGAGACTCTACAGGCCCCTAGGGAACACCACAGGCCCCTACGGAATCGTACGAGACTCTACAGGCCCCTAGGGAACACCACAGGCCTCTACGGAACCCTACACAACCCTCCGGAAACTTATGGCACCCTACAAGATCCTACCAACCCCTGCGGGCACTTACACAACCCTACAGGTCCCTACGGAAATCTACGGGACTCCACGGGCCCCTAGGGAAGCCTACGGATTTCGACGGAACCTTACGAGCCCCTCTGGAACCCTACAGAATACTCCAGGACCCGACAGCACTCTACAAGACCCTTAGCAACACAACGGAACCTCACGAAAACCCTATGGGCTCCTACAGAACACTGCAGGCGCCTACGGAATCCTACAGAACCCTACAGACACCTGCGGGCACTTACAGAACCCTGCAGGCCCCTACGGAACGCTACAGGTCCATACAGAACCCCACAGGGCCCTACGGAACTTTACCAGCCACTACGGAACTCTACGGGCCCCTACAGAACCCTGCAGAACCCTCCGGAACCTTACAGAATCCCACGAATTCCTACAGACTCCTGCGGGCACTTACACAAACCTACAGGCCCCTACGGAACACTGCCAGCCCCTACGGAAGGAACCTTACGGGCCCCTACAGAACACTACTGGCTCCTGCGGTACTCTACAGGCCTCTAGGGAACCTACGAAGCTCTACGGAGCCCTGTGGATCCTTACGGAACAGTACGGGCCCCTTCAGACCTCTGCGGGCGCTTATGGAAACCTACAGGACCCTACGGAACTGTAAGAGACTCTACAGGCCCCTAGGGAACACCACAGGCCCCTACGGAACCGTACGAGACTCTACAGGCCCCTAGGAAACACCACAGGCCCCTACGGAACCCTACACAACCCTCTGGAAACTTATGGCACCCTACAAGCTCCTACCAACCCCTGCGGGCACTTACACAACCCTACAGGTCCCTACGGAAATCTACGGGACTCTATGGGCCCCAAGGGAACCCTACGGATTTTGACGGAACCCTACCAGCCCCTCTGGAACCCTACAGAATACTCCAGGACCCGACAGCACTCTACAAGACCCTTAGCGACACAACGGAACCTCACTAAAACCCTATGGGCTCCTACAGAACACTGCAGGTGCCTACGGAACCCTACAGACCCCTACGGAATACTACCAGCCGCTACGGAAACCTATGGCCCCTACGGAACTCTACGGAACCTGACAGAAACACTGTGCGCCCCTACAGGCCCTTGCGGGCACTTGCAGAACTCTGCAGGAACCCACGGAACTTTATGGAACCCTACCAGCCCCTACGGAAGCCTAAAGACCCTTGCAGGCAGTTACGAATGGTACAGGGCCCTACGGAACTTTACCAGCCACTACGGAACTCTAGGGGCCCCTACGGAACCCTGCTGAACCCTCCAGAACCTTACAGAATCCCACGGATTCCTACAGACTCCTGCGGGCACTTACTCAACCCTAGAGGACCCTACGGAACACTGACAGCCCCTATGGAAGGAACCTTACGGACCCCTACAGAACACTACTGGCTCCTGCGGTACTCTACAGGCCTCTAGGGAACCTACGAAGCTCTACGGAGCCCTATGGATCCTTACGGAACAGTACGGGCCCCTTCAGACCTCTGCGGGTGCTTACGGAAACCTACAGGACACTACGGAACTGTACGAGACTCTACAGGCCCCTAGGGAACACCACAGGCCTCTACGGAACCCTACACAACCCTCCGGAAACTTATGGCACCCTACAAGATCCTACCAACCCCTGCGGGCACTTACACAACCCTACAGGTCCCTACGGAAATCTACGGGACTCCACGGGCCCCTAGGGAAGCCTACGGATTTCGACGGAACCTTACGAGCCCCTCTGGAACCCTACAGAATACTCCAGGACCCGACAGCACTCTACAAGACCCTTAGCAACACAACGGAACCTCACGAAAACCCTATGGGCTCCTACAGAACACTGCAGGCGCCTACGGAATCCTACAGAACCCTACAGACACCTGCGGGCACTTACAGAACCCTGCAGGCCCCTACGGAACGCTACAGGTCCATACAGAACCCCACAGGGCCCTACGGAACTTTACCAGCCACTACGGAACTCTACGGGCCCCTACAGAACCCTGCAGAACCCTCCGGAACCTTACAGAATCCCACGAATTCCTACAGACTCCTGCGGGCACTTACACAACCCTACAGGCCCCTACGGAACACTGCCAGCCCCTACGGAAGGAACCTTACGGGCCCCTACAGAACACTACTGGCTCCTGCGGTACTCTACAGGCCTCTAGGGAACCTACGAAGCTCTACGGAGCCCTGTGGATCCTTACGGAACAGTACGGGCCCCTTCAGACCTCTGCGGGCGCTTATGGAAACCTACAGGACCCTACGGAACTGTACGAGACTCTACAGGCCCCTAGGGAACACCACAGGCCCCTACGGAACCGTACGAGACTCTACAGGCCCCTAGGAAACACCACAGGCCCCTACGGAACCCTACACAACCCTCTGGAAACTTATGGCACCCTACAAGCTCCTACCAACCCCTGCGGGCACTTACACAACCTTACAGGTCCCTACGGAAATCTACGGGACTCTATGGGCCCCAAGGGAACCCTACGGATTTTGACGGAACCCTACCAGCCCCTCTGGAACCCTACAGAATACTCCAGGACCCGACAGCACTCTACAAGACCCTTAGCGACACAACGGAACCTCACTAAAACCCTATGGGCTCCTACAGAACACTGCAGGTGCCTACGGAACCCTACAGACCCCTACGGAATACTACCAGCCACTACGGAAACCTATGGCCCCTACGGAACTCTACGGAACCTGACAGAAACACTGTGTGCCCCTACAGGCCCTTGCGGGCACTTGCAGAACTCTGCAGGAACCCACGGAACTTTATGGAACGCTACCAGCCCCTACGGAAGCCTAAAGCCCCTTGCAGGCAGTTACGAATGGTACAGGGCCCTACGGAACTTTACCAGCCACTAAGGAACTCTAGGGACCCCTACGGAACCCTGCTGAACCCTCCAGAACCTTACAGAATCCCACGGATTCCTACAGACTCCTGCGGGCACTTACTCAACCCTAGAGGACCCTACGGAACACTGACAGCCCCTATGGAAGGAACCTTACGGACCCCTACAGAACACTACTGGCTCCTGCGGTACTCTACAGGCCTCTAGGGAACCTACGAAGCTCTACGGAGCCCTATGGATCCTTACGGAACAGTACGGGCCCCTTCAGACCTCTGCGGGTGCTTACGGAAAACTACAGGACCCTACGGAACTGTACGAGACTCTACAGGCCCCTAGGGAACACCACAAGCCTCTACGGAACCCTACACAACCCTCCGGAAACTTATGGCACCCTACAAGATCCTACCAACCCCTGCGGGCACTTACACAACCCTACAGGTCCCTACGGAAATCTACGGGACTCCACGGGCCCCTAGGGAAGCCTACGGATTTCGACGGAACCTTACGAGCCCCTCTGGAACCCTACAGAATACTCCAGGACCCGACAGCACTCTACAAGACCCTTAGCAACACAACGGAACCTCACGAAAACCCTATGGGCTCCTACAGAACACTGCAGGCGCCTACGGAATCCTACAGAACCCTACAGACACCTGCGGGCACTTACAGAACCCTGCAGGCCCCTACGGAACGCTACAGGTCCATACAGAACCCCACAGGGCCCTACGGAACTTTACCAGCCACTACGGAACTCTACGGGCCCCTACAGAACCCTGCAGAACCCTCCGGAACCTTACAGAATCCCACGAATTCCTACAGACTCCTGCGGGCACTTACACAAACATACAGGCCCCTACGGAACACTGCCAGCCCCTACGGAAGGAACCTTACGGGCCCCTACAGAACACTACTGGCTCCTGCGGTACTCTACAGGCCTCTAGGGAACCTACGAAGCTCTACGGAGCCCTGTGGATCCTTACGGAACAGTACGGTCCCCTTCAGACCTCTGCGGGTGCTTACGGAAACCTACAGGACACTACGGAACTGTACGAGACTCTACAGGCCCCTAGGGAACACCACAAGCCTCTACGGAACCCTACACAACCCTCCGGAAACTTATGGCACCCTACAAGATCCTACCAACCCCTGCGGGCACTTACACAACCCTACAGGTCCCTACGGAAATCTACGGGACTCCACGGGCCCCTAGGGAAGCCTACGGATTTCGACGGAACCTTACGAGCCCCTCTGGAACCCTACAGAATACTCCAGGACCCGACAGCACTCTACAAGACCCTTAGCAACACAACGGAACCTCACGAAAACCCTATGGGCTCCTACAGAACACTGCAGGCGCCTACGGAATCCTACAGAACCCTACAGACACCTGCGGGCACTTACAGAACCCTGCAGGCCCCTACGGAACGCTACAGGTCCATACAGAACCCCACAGGGCCCTACGGAACTTTACCAGCCACTACGGAACTCTACGGGCCCCTACAGAACCCTGCAGAACCCTCCGGAACCTTACAGAATCCCACGAATTCCTACAGACTCCTGCGGGCACTTACACAAACCTACAGGCCCCTACGGAACACTGCCAGCCCCTACGGAAGGAACCTTACGGGCCCCTACAGAACACTACTGGCTCCTGCGGTACTCTACAGGCCTCTAGGGAACCTACGAAGCTCTACGGAGCCCTGTGGATCCTTACGGAACAGTACGGGCCCCTTCAGACCTCTGCGGGTGCTTACGGAAACCTACAGGACACTACGGAACTGTACGAGACTCTACAGGCCCCTAGGGAACACCACAGGCCTCTACGGAACCCTACACAACCCTCCGGAAACTTATGGCACCCTACAAGATCCTACCAACCCCTGCGGGCACTTACACAACCCTACAGGTCCCTACGGAAATCTACGGGACTCCACGGGCCCCTAGGGAAGCCTACGGATTTCGACGGAACCTTACGAGCCCCTCTGGAACCCTACAGAATACTCCAGGACCCGACAGCACTCTACAAGACCCTTAGCAACACAACGGAACCTCACGAAAACCCTATGGGCTCCTACAAAACACTGCAGGTGCCTACGGAACCCTACAGACCCCTACGGAATACTACCAGCCGCTACGGAAACCTATGGCTCCTACGGAACTCTACGGAACCTGACAGAAACACTGTGCGCCCCTACAGGCCCTTGCGGGCACTTGCAGAATTCTGCAGGAACCCACGGAAGTTTATGGAACCCTACCAGCCCCTACGGAAGCCTAAAGACCCTTGCAGGCAGTTACGAATGGCACAGGGCCCTACGGAACTTTACCAGCCACTAAGGAACTCTAGGGGCCCCTACGGAACCCTGCTGAACCCTCCAGAACCTTACAGAATCCCACGGATTCCTACAGACTCCTGCGGGCACTTACTCAACCCTAGAGGACCCTACGGAACACTGCCAGCGCCTATGGAAGGAACCTTACGGACCCCTACAGAACACTACTGGCTCCTGCGGTACTCTACAGGCCTCTAGGGAACCTACGAAGCTCTACGGAGCCCTATGGATCCTTACAGAACAGTACGGGCCCCTTCAGACCTCTGCAGGTGCTTACGGAAACCTACAGGACACTACGGAACTGTACGAGACTCTACAGGCCCCTAGGGAACACCACAAGCCTCTACGGAACCCTACACAACCCTCCGGAAACTTATGGCACCCTACAAGATCCTACCAACCCCTGCGGGCACTTACACAACCCTACAGGTCCCTACGGAAATCTACGGGACTCCACGGGCCCCTAGGGAAGCCTACGGATTTCGACGGAACCTTACGAGCCCCTCTGGAACCCTACAGAATACTCCAGGACCCGACAGCACTCTACAAGACCCTTAGCAACACAACGGAACCTCACTAAAACCCTATGGGCTCCTACAGAACACTGCAGGCGCCTACGGAACCCTACAGACCCCTACAGAACCCTACAGACACCTGCGGGCACTTACAGAACCCTGCAGGCCCCTACGGAACGCTACAAGTCCATACAGAACCCCACAGGGCCCTACGGAACTTTACCAGCCACTACGGAACTCTACGGGCCCCTACGGAACCCTGCAGAACCCTCCGGAACCTTACAGAATCCCACAGACTCCTACAGACTGCTGCGGGCACTTACACAAACCTACAGGCCCCTACGGAACACTGCCAGCCCATACAGAAGGAACCTTACGGGCCCCTACAGAACACTACTGGCTCCTGCGGTACTCTACAGGCCTCTAGGGAACCTACGAAGCTCTACGGAGCCCTATGGATCCTTACGGAACAGTACGGGCCCCTTCAGACCTCTGCGGGCGCTTATGGAAACCTACAAGACCCTACGGAACTGTACGAGACTCTACAGGCCCCTAGGGAACACCACAGGCCCCTACGGAACCGTACGAGACTCTACAGGCCCCTAGGGAACACCACAGGCCCCTACGGAACCCTACACAACCCTCTGGAAACTTATGGCACCCTACAAGATCCTACCAACCCCTGCGGGCACTTACACAACCCTACAGGTCCCTACGGAAATCTACGGGACTCCACGGGCCCCTAGGGAAGCCTACGGATTTCGACGGAACCTTACGAGCCCCTCTGGAACCCTACAGAATACTCCAGGACCTGACAGCACTCTACAAGACCCTTAGCAACACAACGGAACCTCACGAAAACCCTATGGGCACCTACAGAACTTGCAGGCGCCTACGGAATCCTACAGAACCCTACAGACACCTGCGGGCACTTACAGAACCCTGCAGGCCCCTACGGAACGCTACAGGTCCATACAGAACCCCACAGGGCCCTACGGAACTTTACCAGCCACTACGGAACTCTACGGGCCCCTACAGAACCCTGCAGAACCCTCCGGAACCTTACAGAATCCCACGAATTCCTACAGACTCCTGCGGGCACTTAAACAAACCTACAGGCCCCTACGGAACACTGCCAGCCCCTACGGAAGGAACCTTACGGACCCCTACAGAACACTACTGGCTCCTGCGGTACTCTACGGGCCTCTAGGGAACCTACGAAGCTCTACGGAGCCCTATGGATCCTTACGGAACAGTACGGGCCCCTTCAGACCTCTGCGGGTGCTTACGGAAACCTACAGGACCCTACGGAACTGTACGAGACTCTACAGGCCCCTAGGGAACACCACAGGCCTCTACGGAACCCTACACAACCCTCCGGAAACTTATGGCACCCTACAAGATCCTACCAACCCCAGCGGGCACTTACACAACCCTACAGGTCCCTACGGAAATCTACGGGACTCCACGGGCCCCTAGGGAAGCCTACGGATTTCGACGGAACCTTACGAGCCCCTCTGGAACCCTACAGAATACTCCAGGACCCGACAGCACTCTACAAGACCCTTAGCAACACAACGGAACCTCACGAAAACCCTATGGGCTCCTACAAAACACTGCAGGTGCCTATGGAACCCTACAGACCCCTACGGAACCCTACAGACACCTGCGGGCACTTACAGAACCCTGAAGGCCCCTACGGAACGCTACAGGTCCATACAGAACCCCACAGGGCCCTACGGAACTTTACCAGCCACTACGGAACTCTAGGGGCCCCTACAGAACCCTGCAGAACCCTCCGGAACCTTACAGAATCCCACGAATTCCTACAGACTCCTGCGGGCACTTACACAACCCTACAGGCCCCTACGGAACACTGCCAGCCCCTATGGAAGGAACCCTACGGGCCCCTTCAGAACACTACTGGCTCCTGCGGTATTCTACAGGCCTCTAGGGAACCTACGAAGCTCTACGGAGCCCTATGGATCCTTACGGAACAGTACGGGCCCCTTCAGACCTCTGCGGGCGCTTATGGAAACCTACAGGACCCTACGGAACTGTACGAGACTCTACAGGCCCCTAGGAAACACCACAGGCCCCTAACGGAACCCTACACAACCCTCTGGAAACTTATGGCACCCTACAAGCTCCTACCAACCCCAGCGGGCACTTACACAACCCTACAGGTCCCTACGGAAATCTACGGGACTCTATGGGCCTCAAGGGAACCCTACGGATTTTGACGGAACCCTACCAGCCCCTCTGGAATCCTACAGAATACTCCAGGACCCGACAGCACTCTACAAGACCCTTAGCAACACAACGGAACCTCACTAAAACCCTATGGGCTCCTACAGAACACTGCAGGTGCCTACGGAACCCTACGAGCCACTACGGAATACTACCAGCCACTACAGTAAAATATGGCCCCTACGGAACTCTACGGAACCTGACAGAAACACTGTGTGCCCCTACAGGCCCTTGCAGGCACTTGCAGAACTCTGCAGGAACCCGCGGAACTTTATGGAACACTACCAGCCCCTACGGAAGCCTAAAGACCCTTGCAGGCAGTTACGGAACGGTACAGGGCCCTAGGGAAATTTACCAGCCACTACGGAACTCTACGGGCCCCTACAGAACCCTGCAGAACCCTCCGGAACCTTACAGAATCCCACGGATTCCTACAGACTCCTGCGGGCACTTACTCAACCCTAGAGGACCCTACGGAACACTGCCAGCCCCTATGGAAGGAACCCTACGGACCCCTAGAGAACGCTACTGGCTCCTGCGGTACTCTACAGGCCTCTAGGGAACATACGAAGCTCTACTGAGCCCTGTGGATCCTTACGGAACAGTACGGGCCCCTTCAGACCTCTGCGGGTGCTTATGGAAAACTACAGGACCCTACGGAACTCTACGAGACTCTACAGGCCCCTAGGGAACACCACAGGCCCCTACGGAACCCTACACAACTCTCTGGAAACTTATGGCACCCTACAAGATCCTACCAACCCCTGCGGGCACTTACACAACCCTACAGGCCCCTACGGAAATCTACGGGACTCCACGGGCCCCTAGGGAAGCCTACAGATTTCAACGGAACCCTACGAGCCCCTCTGGAACCCTACAGAATACTCCAGGACCCGACAGCACTCTACAAGACCCTTAGCAACACAACGGAACCTCACGAAAACCCTATGGGCACCTAGAGAACACTGCAGGCGCCTACGGAATCCTAAAGAACCCTACAGACACCTGCGGGCACTTACAGAACCCTGCAGGCCCCTACGGAACGCTACAGGTCCATACAGAACCCCACAGGGCCCTACGGAACTTTACCAGCCACTACGGAACTCTACGGGCCCCTACAGAACCCTGCAGAACCCTCCGGAACCTTACAGAATCCCACGAATTCCTACAGACTCCTGCGGGCACTTACTCAACCCTACAGGCCCCTACGGAACACTGCCAGCCCCTACGGAAGGAACCTTACGGGCCCCTACAGAACACTACTGGCTCCTGCGGTACTCTACGGGCCTCTAGGGAACCCTACGGATTTTGACGGAACCCTACCAGCCCCTCTGGAACCCTACAGAATACTACAGGACGCGACAGCACTCTACAAGACCCTTAGCAACACAACGGAACCTCACTAAAACCCTATGGGCTCCTACAGAACACTGCAGGTGCCTACGGAACCCTACAGACCCCTACGGAATACTACCAGCCGCTACGGAAACCTATGGCCCCTATGGAACGCTACGGAACCTGACAGAAACACTGTGCGCCCCTACAGTCCCTTGCGGGCACTTGCAGAATTCTGCAGGAACCCACGGAACTTTATGGAACCCTACCAGCCCCTACGGAAGCCTAAAGACCCTTGCAGGCAGTTACGGAACGGTACAGGGCCCTAGGGAACTTTACCAGCCACTAAGGAACTCTAGGGGCCCCTACGGAACCCTGCAGAACCCTCCGGAACCTTACAGAATCCCACAGACTCCTACAGACTCCTGCGGGCACTTACTCAACCCTAGCGGACCCTACGGAACACTGCCAGCCCCTATGGAAGGAACCCTACGGACCCCTACAGAACACTACTGGCTCCTGCGGTACTCTACAGGCCTCTAGGGAACCTACGAAGCTCTACTGAGCCCTGTGGATCCTTACGAAACAGTACGGGCCCCTTCAGACCTCTGCGGGCGCTTATGGAAACCTACAGGCCCCTACGGAAATCTACGGGACTCCACGGGCCCCTAGGGAAGCCTACAGATTTCAACGGAACCCTACGAGCCCCTCTGGAACCCTACAGAATACTACAGGACCCGACAGCACTCTACAAGACCCTTAGCAACACAACGGAACCTCACGAAAACCCTATGGGCACCTAGAGAACACTGCAGGCGCCTACGGAATCCTAAAGAACCCTACAGACACCTGCGGGCACTTACAGAACCCTGCAGGCCCCTACGGAACGCTACAGGTCCATACAGAACCCCACAGGGCCCTAGGGAACTTTACCAGCCACTACGGAACTCTACGGGCCCCTACAGAACCCTGCAGAACCCTCCGGAACCTTACAGAATCCCACGAATTCCTACAGACTGCTGCGGGCACTTACTCAACCCTACAGGCCCCTACGGAACACTGCCAGCCCCTACGGAAGGAACCTTACGGGCCCCTACAGAACACTACTGGCTCCTGCGGTACTCTACGGGCCTCTAGGGAACCCTACGGATTTTGACGGAACCCTACCAGCCCCTCTGGAACCCTACAGAATACTACAGGACGCGACAGCACTCTACAAGACCCTTAGCAACACAACGGAACCTCACTAAAACCCTATGGGCTCCTACAGAACACTGCAGGTGCCTACGGAACCCTACAGACCCCTACGGAATACTACCAGCCGCTACGGAAACCTATGGCCCCTACGGAACTCTACGGAACCTGACAGAAACACTGTGCGCCCCTACAGTCCCTTGCGGGCACTTGCAGAATTCTGCAGGAACCCATGGAACTTTATGGAACCCTACCAGCCCCTACGGAAGCCTAAAGACCCTTGCAGGCAGTTACGGAACGGTACAGGGCCCTAGGGAACTTTACCAGCCACTAAGGAACTCTAGGGGCCCCTACGGAACCCTGCAGAACCCTCCGGAACCTTACAGAATCCCACAGACTCCTACAGACTCCTGCGGGCACTTACTCAACCCTAGCGGACCCTACGGAACACTGCCAGCCCCTATGGAAGGAACCCTACGGGCCCCTACAGAACACTACTGGCTCCTGCGGTACTCTACAGGCCTCTAGGGAACCTACGAAGCTCTACTGAGCCCTGTGGATCCTTACGAAACAGTACGGGCCCCTTCAGACCTCTGCGGGCGCTTATGGAAACCTACAGGACCCTACGGAACTCTACGAGACTCTACAGGCCCCTAGGAAACACCACAGGCCCCTACGGAACCCTACACAACCCTCTGGAAACTTATGGCACCCTACAAGATCCTACCAACCCCTGCGGGCATATACAGAACCCTACAGGTCCCTACGGAAATCTACGGGACTCCACGGGCCCCTAGGAACCCTACGGATTTTGACGGAACCCTACCAGCCCCTCTGGAATCCTACAGAATACTCCAGGACCCGACAGCACTCTACAAGACCCTTAGCAACACAACGGAACCTCACTAAAACCCTATGGGCTCCTACAGAACACTGCAGGTGCCTACGGAACCCTACGAGCCACTACGGAATACTACCAGCCACTACAGTAAAATATGGCCCCTACGGAACTCTACGGAACCTGACAGAAACACTGTGTGCCCCTACAGGCCCTTGCAGGCACTTGCAGAACTCTGCAGGAACCCACGGAACTTTATGGAACACTACCAGCCCCTACGGAAGCCTAAAGACCCTTGCAGGCAGTTACGGAACGGTACAGGGCCCTACGGAAATTTACCAGCCACTACGGAACTCTACGGGCCCCTACAGAACCCTGCAGAACCCTCCAGAACCTTACAGAATCCCACGGATTCCTACAGACTCCTGCGGGCACTTACTCAACCCTAGAGGACCCTACGGAACACTGCCAGCCCCTATGGAAGGAACCCTACGGACCCCTACAGAACACTACTGGCTCCTGCGGTACTCTACAGGCCTCTAGGGAACATACGAAGCTCTACTGAGCCCTGTGGATCCTTACGGAACAGTACGGGCCCCTTCAGACCTCTGCGGGCGCTTATGGAAAACTACAGGACCCTACGGAACTGTACGAGACTCTACAGGCCCCTAGGGAACACCACAGGCCCCTACGGAACCCTACACAACTCTCTGGAAACTTATGGCACCCTACAAGATCCTACCAACCCCTGCGGGCACTTACACAACCCTACAGGCCCCTACGGAAATCTACGGGACTCCACGGGCCCCTAGGGAAGCCTACAGATTTCAACGGAACCCTACGAGCCCCTCTGGAACCCTACAGAATACTCCAGGACCCGACAGCACTCTACAAGACCCTTAGCAACACAACGGAACCTCACTAAAACCCTATGGGCTCCTACAGAACACTGCAGGCGCCTACGGAATCCTACAGAACCCTACAGACACCTGCGGGCAATTACAGAACCCTGCCGGCCCCTACGGAACGCTACAGGTCCATACAGAACCCCACAGGGCCCTACGGAACTTTACCAGCCACTACGGAACTCTACGGGCCCCTACAGAACCCTGCAGAACCCTCCGGAACCTTACAGAATCTCACAGACTCCTACAGACTGCTGCGGGCACTTACACAAACCTACAGGCCCCTACGGAACACTGCCAGCCCCTATGGAAGGAACCTTACGGACCCCTACAGAACACTACTGGCTCCTGCGGTACTCTACAGGCCTCTAGGGAACCTACGAAGCTCTACGGAGCCCTATGGATCCTTACGGAACAGTACGGGCCCCTTCAGACCTCTGCGGGCGCTTATGGAAACCTACAGGACCCTACAGAACTGTACGAGACTCTACAGGCCCCTAGGAAACACCACAGGCCCCTACGGAACCCTACACAACCCTCTGGAAACTTATGGCACCCTACAAGATCCTACCAACCCCTGCGGGCTCTTACACAACCCTAGAGGCCCCTACGGAAATCTACGGGACTCTACGGACCCTAGGGAACCCTACGGATTTTGACGGAACCCTACCAGCCCCTCTGGAACCCTACAGAATACTCCAGGACCCGACAGCACTCTACAAGACCCTTAGCGACACAACGGAACCTCACGAAAACCCTATGGGCTCCTACAGAACACTGCAGGTGCCTACGGAACCCTACAGACACCTACGGAATACTACCAGCCACTACGGAAACCTATGGCCCCTACGGAACTCTACGGAACCTGACAGAAACCTTGTGCGCCCCTACAGGCCCTTGCGGGCACTTGCAGAACTCTGCAGGAACCCACGGAACTTTATGGAACCCTACCAGCCCCTACAGAAGCCTAAGGACCCTTGCAGGCAGTTACGGAACGGTACAGGGCCCTACGGAACTTTACCAGCCACTAAGGAACTCTAGGGGCCCCTAAGGAACCCTGCAGAACCCTCCGGAACCTTACAGAATCCCACAGACTCCTACAGACTCCTGCGGGCACTTACTCAACCCTAGCGGACCCTACGGAACACTGCCAGCCCCTACGGAAGGAACCCTACGGGCCCCTTCAGAACACTACTGGCTCCTGCGGTATTCTACAGGCCTCTAGGGAACCTACGAAGCCCTACGGAGCCCTATGGATCCTTACGGAACAGTACGGGCCCCTTCAGACCTCTGCGGGCGCTTATGGAAACCTACAGGACCCTACGGAACTGTACGAGACTCTACAGGCCCCTAGGAAACACCACAGGCCCCTACGGAACCCTACACAACCCTCTGGAAACTTATGGCACCCTACAAGATCCTACCAACCCCTGCGGGCATATACAGAACCCTACAGGCCCCTACGGAAATCTACGGGACTCCACGGGCCCCTAGGAAGCCTACGGATTTCGACGGAACCTTACGAGCCCCTCTGGAACCCTACAGAATACTCCAGGACTCGACAGCACTCTACAAGACCCTTAGCAACAAAACGGAACCTCACTAAAACCCTATGGGCTCCTACAGAACACTGCAGGCACCTACGGAACCCTACAGACCCCTACGGAACCCTACAGACACCTGCGGGCACTTACAGAACCCTGCAGGCCCCTACGGAACCCTACAGGTCCATACAGAACCCCACAGGGCCCTACGGAACTTTACCAGCCACTACGGAACTCTGCAGGCCCCTACGGAACCCTGCAGAACCCTCCAGAACCTTACAGAATCCCACGGATTCCTACAGACTCCTGCGGGCACTTACTCAACCCTACAGGCCCCTACGGAACACTGCCAGCCCCTACGGAAGGAACCTTACGGGCCCCTACAGAACACTACTGGCTCCTGCGGTACTCTACAGGCCTCTAGGGAACCTACGAAGCTCTACTGAGCCCTGTGGATCCTTACGGAACAGTACGGGCCCCTTGAGACCTCTGCGGGCGCTTATGGAATCCTACAGGACCCTAGGGAGCACCACAGGCCCCTACGGAACCGTACGAGACTCTACAGGCCCCTAGGGAACACCACAGGCCCCTACGGAACCCTACACAACCCTCTGGAAACTTATGGCACCCTACAAGCTCCTACCAACCCCTGCGGGCACTTACACAACCCTACAGGTCCCTACGGAAATCTACGGGACTCTATGGGCCTCAAGGGAACCCTACGGATTTTGACGGAACCCTACCAGCCCCTCTGGAATCCTACAGAATACTCCAGGACCCGACAGCACTCTACAAGACCCTTAGCAACACAACGGAACCTCACTAAAACCCTATGGGCTCCTACAGAACACTGCAGGTGCCTACGGAACCCTACGAGCCACTACGGAATACTACCAGCCACTACAGTAAAATATGGCCCCTACGGAACTCTACGGAACCTGACAGAAACACTGTGTGCCCCTACAGGCCCTTGCAGGCACTTGCAGAACTCTGCAGGAACCCACGGAACTTTATGGAACACTACCAGCCCCTACGGAAGCCTAAAGACCCTTGCAGGCAGTTACGGAACGGTACAGGGCCCTAGGGAAATTTACCAGCCACTACGGAACTCTACGGGCCCCTACAGAACCCTGCAGAACCCTCCAGAACCTTACAGAATCCCACGGATTCCTACAGACTCCTGCGGGCACTTACTCAACCCTAGAGGACCCTACGGAACACTGCCAGCCCCTATGGAAGGAACCCTACGGACCCCTACAGAACACTACTGGCTCCTGCGGTACTCTACAGGCCTCTAGGGAACATACGAAGCTCTACTGAGCCCTGTGGATCCTTACGGAACAGTACGGGCCCCTTCAGACCTCTGCGGGCGCTTATGGAAAACTACAGGACCCTACGGAACTGTACGAGACTCTACAGGCCCCTAGGGAACACCACAGGCCCCTACGGAACCCTACACAACTCTCTGGAAACTTATGGCACCCTACAAGATCCTACCAACCCCTGCGGGCACTTACACAACCCTACAGGCCCCTACGGAAATCTACGGGACTCCACGGGCCCCTAGGGAAGCCTACAGATTTCAACGGAACCCTACGAGCCCCTCTGGAACCCTACAGAATACTCCAGGACCCGACAGCACTCTACAAGACCCTTAGCAACACAACGGAACCTCACTAAAACCCTATGGGCTCCTACAGAACACTGCAGGCGCCTACGGAATCCTACAGAACCCTACAGACACCTGCGGGCAATTACAGAACCCTGCCGGCCCCTACGGAACGCTACAGGTCCATACAGAACCCCACAGGGCCCTACGGAACTTTACCAGCCACTACGGAACTCTACGGGCCCCTACAGAACCCTGCAGAACCCTCCGGAACCTTACAGAATCTCACAGACTCCTACAGACTGCTGCGGGCACTTACACAAACCTACAGGCCCCTACGGAACACTGCCAGCCCCTATGGAAGGAACCTTACGGACCCCTACAGAACACTACTGGCTCCTGCGGTACTCTACAGGCCTCTAGGGAACCTACGAAGCTCTACGGAGCCCTATGGATCCTTACGGAACAGTACGGGCCCCTTCAGACCTCTGCGGGCGCTTATGGAAACCTACAGGACCCTACAGAACTGTACGAGACTCTACAGGCCCCTAGGAAACACCACAGGCCCCTACGGAACCCTACACAACCCTCTGGAAACTTATGGCACCCTACAAGATCCTACCAACCCCTGCGGGCTCTTACACAACCCTAGAGGCCCCTACGGAAATCTACGGGACTCTACGGACCCTAGGGAACCCTACGGATTTTGACGGAACCCTACCAGCCCCTCTGGAACCCTACAGAATACTCCAGGACCCGACAGCACTCTACAAGACCCTTAGCGACACAACGGAACCTCACGAAAACCCTATGGGCTCCTACAGAACACTGCAGGTGCCTACGGAACCCTACAGACACCTACGGAATACTACCAGCCACTACGGAAACCTATGGCCCCTACGGAACTCTACGGAACCTGACAGAAACCTTGTGCGCCCCTACAGGCCCTTGCGGGCACTTGCAGAACTCTGCAGGAACCCACGGAACTTTATGGAACCCTACCAGCCCCTACAGAAGCCTAAAGACCCTTGCAGGCAGTTACGGAACGGTACAGGGCCCTACGGAACTTTACCAGCCACTATGGAACTCTAGGGGCCCCTAAGGAACCCTGCAGAACCCTCCGGAACCTTACAGAATCCCACAGACTCCTACAGACTCCTGCGGGCACTTACTCAACCCTAGCGGACCCTACGGAACACTGCCAGCCCCTATGGAAGGAACCCTACGGGCCCCTTCAGAACACTACTGGCTCCTGCGGTATTCTACAGGCCTCTAGGGAACCTACGAAGCTCTACGGAGCCCTATGGATCCTTACGGAACAGTACGGGCCCCTTCAGACCTCTGCGGGCGCTTATGGAAACCTACAGGCCCCTACGGAACTGTACGAGACTCTACAGGCCCCTAGGAAACACCACAGGCCCCTACGGAACCCTACACAACCCTCTGGAAACTTATGGCACCCTACAAGATCCTACCAACCCCAGCGGGCACTTACACAACCCTACAGGCCCCTACGGAAATCTACGGGACTCCACGGGCCCCTAGGGAAGCCTACGGATTTCGACGGAACCTTACGAGCCCCTCTGGAACCCTACAGAATACTCCAGGACCCGACAGCACTCTACAAGACCCTTAGCAACAAAACGGAACCTCACTAAAACCCTATGGGCTCCTACAGAACACTGCAGGCACCTACGGAACCCTACAGACCCCTACGGAACCCTACAGACACCTGCGGGCACTTACAGAACCCTGCAGGCCCCTACGGAATCCAACAGGTCCATACAGAACCCCACAGGGCCCTACGGAACTTTACCAGCCACTACGGAACTCTGCAGGCCCCTACGGAACCCTGCAGAACCCTCCAGAACCTTACAGAATCCCACGGATTCCTACAGACTCCTGCGGGCACTTACTCAACCCTACAGGCCCCTACGGAACACTGCCAGCCCCTATGGAAGGAACCCTACGGGCCCCTACAGAACACTACTAGCTCCTGCGGTATTCTACAGGCCTCTAGGGAACCTACGAAGCTCTACGGAACCCCATGGATCCTTACGGAACAGTACGGGCCGCTTCAAACATCTGCGGGCGCTTATAGAAACCTACAGGACCCTACGGAACTGTACGAGACTCTACAGGCCCCTAGGGAACACCACAGGCCCCGACGGAACCCTACACAACCCTCTGGAAACTTATGGCACCCTACAAGCTCCTACCAACCCCTGCAGGCACTTACACAACCCTACAGGCCCCTACGGAAATCTACGGGACTCCACGGGCCCCTAGGGAAGCCTACAGATTTTGACGGAACCCTACAAGCCCCTCTGGAACCCTACAGAATACTCCAGGACCCGACAGCACTCTACAAGACCCTTAGCAACACAACGGAACCTCACTAAAACCCTATGGGCTCCTACAGAACACTGCAGGCGCCTACGGAACCCTACAGACCCCTACGGAACCCCACAGACACCTGCGGGCACTTACAGAACCCTGCAGGCCCCTACGGAACCCTACAGTTCCATACAGAACCCCACAGGGCCCCACGGAACTTTACCAGCCACTACGGAACTCTACGGGCCCCTACGGAACCCTGCAGAACCCTCCGGAACCTTACAGAATCCCACAGACTCCTACAGACTCCTGCGGGCACTTACTCAACCCTACAGGCCCTTACGGAACACTGCCAGCCCCTATGGAAGGAACCCTACGGGCCCCTACAGAACACTACTGGCTCCTGCGGTATTCTACAGGCCTCTAGGGAACCTACGAAGCTCTACGGAGCCCTATGGATCCTTACGGAACAGTACGGGCCCCTTCAGACCTCTGCGGGCGCTTATGGAAACCTACAGGACCCTACGGAACTGTACGAGACTCTACAGGCCCCTAGGAAACACCACAGGCCCCTACGGAACCCTACACAACCCTCTGGAAACTTATGGCACCCTACAAGATCCTACCAACCCCAGCGGGCACTTACACAACCCTACAGGCCCCTACGGAAATCTACGGGACTCCACGGGCCCCTAGGAAGCCTACGGATTTCGACGGAACCTTACGAGCCCCTCTGGAACCCTACAGAATACTCCAGGACCCGACAGCACTCTACAAGACCCTTAGCAACACAACGGAACCTCACGAAAACCCTATGGGCTCCTACAGAACACTGCAGGCACCTACGGAACCCTACAGACCCCTACGGAACCCTACAGACACCTGCGGGCACTTACAGAACCCTGCAGGCCCCTACGGAACCCTACAGGTCCATACAGAACCCCACAGGGCCCTACGGAACTTTACCAGCCACTACGGAACTCTGCAGGCCCCTACGGAACCCTGCAGAACCCTCCAGAACCTTACAGAATCCCACGGATTCCTACAGACTCCTGCGGGCACTTACTCAACCCTACAGGCCCCTACGGAACACTGCCAGCCCCTACGGAAGGAACCTTACGGGCCCCTACAGAACACTACTGGCTCCTGCGGTACTCTACAGGCCTCTAGGGAACCTACGAAGCTCTACTGAGCCCTGTGGATCCTTACGGAACAGTACGGGCCCCTTCAAACATCTGCGGGCGCTTATGGAACCCTACAGGACCCTAGGGAGGACCACAGGCCCCTACGGAAATCTACGGGACTCCACGGGCCCCTAGGGAAGCCTACGGATTTCGACGGAACCTTACGAGCCCCTCTGGAACCCTACAGAATACTCCAGGACCCGACAGCACTCTACAAGACCCTTAGCAACACAACGGAACCTCACAAAAACCCTATGGGCTCCTACAGAACACTGCAGGCGCCTACGGAATCCTACAGAACCCTACAGACTCCTGCGGGCACTTACACAAACCTACAGGCCCCTACGGAACACTGCCAGCCCCTACGGAAGGAACCTTACGGGCCCCTACAGAACACTACTGGCTCCTGCGGTACTCTACAGGCCTCTAGGGAACCTACGAAGCTCTACGGAGCCCTGTGGATCCTTACGGAACAGTACGGGCCCCTTCAGACCTCTGCGGGTGCTTACGGAAACCTACAGGACACTACGGAACTGTACGAGACTCTACAGGCCCCTAGGGAACACCACAGGCCTCTACGGAACCCTACACAACCCTCCGGAAACTTATGGCACCCTACAAGATCCTACCAACCCCTGCGGGCACTTACACAACCCTACAGGTCCCTACGGAAATCTACGGGACTCCACGGGCCCCTAGGGAAGCCTACGGATTTCGACGGAACCTTACGAGCCCCTCTGGAACCCTACAGAATACTCCAGGACCCGACAGCACTCTACAAGACCCTTAGCAACACAACGGAACCTCACGAAAACCCTATGGGCTCCTACAGAACACTGCAGGCGCCTACGGAATCCTACAGAACCCTACAGACACCTGCGGGCACTTACAGAACCCTGCAGGCCCCTACGGAACGCTACAGGTCCATACAGAACCCCACAGGGCCCTAGGGAACTTTACCAGCCACTACGGAACTCTACGGGCCCCTACAGAACCCTGCAGAACCCTCCGGAACCTTACAGAATCCCACGAATTCCTACAGACTCCTGCGGGCACTTACACAAACCTACAGGCCCCTACGGAACACTGCCAGCCCCTACGGAAGGAACCTTACGGGCCCCTACAGAACACTACTGGCTCCTGCGGTACTCTACAGGCCTCTAGGGAACCTACGAAGCTCTACGGAGCCCTGTGGATCCTTACGGAACAGTACGGGCCCCTTCAGACCTCTGCGGGCGCTTATGGAAACCTACAGGACCCTACGGAACTCTACGAGACTCTACAGGCCCCTAGGAAACACCACAGGCCCCTACGGAACCCTACACAACCCTCTGGAAACTTATGGCACCCTACAAGATCCTACCAACCCCTGCGGGCATATACAGAACCCTACAGGTCCCTACGGAAATCTACGGGACTCCACGGGCCCCTAGGGAAGCCTACGGATTTCGACGGAACCTTACGAGCCCCTCTGGAACCCTACAGAATACTCCAGGACCCGACAGCACTCTACAAGACCCTTAGCAACACAACGGAACCTCACTAAAACCCTATGGGCTCCTACAGAACACTGCAGGCGCCTACGGAATCCTACATAACCCTACAGACACCTGCGGGCAATTACAGAACCCTGCCGGCCCCTACGGAACGCTACAGGTCCATAGAGAACCCCACAGGGCCCTACGGAACTTTACCAGCCACTACGGAACTCTAAGGGCCCCTACAGAACCCTGCAGAACCCTCCGGAACCTTACAGAATCCCACGGATTCCTACAGACTCCTGCGGGCACTTACTCAACCCTACAGGCCCCTACGGAACACTGCCAGCCCCTACGGAAGGAACCTTACGGGCCCCTACAGAACACTACTGGCTCCTGCGGTACTCTACAGGCCTCTAGGGAACCTACGAAGCTCTACTGAGCCCTGTGGATCCTTACGGAACAGTACGGGCCCCTTGAGACCTCTGCGGGCGCTTATGGAATCCTACAGAACCCTAGGGAGCACCACAGGCCCCTACGGAACCGTACGAGACTCTACAGGCCCCTAGGGAACACCACAGGCCCCTACGGAACCCTACACAACCCTCTGGAAACTTATGGCACCCTACAAGCTCCTACCAACCCCTGCGGGCACTTACACAACCCTACAGGTCCCTACGGAAATCTACGGGACTCTATGGGCCTCAAGGGAACCCTACGGATTTTGACGGAACCCTACCAGCCCCTCTGGAATCCTACAGAATACTCCAGGACCCGACAGCACTCTACAAGACCCTTAGCAACACAACGGAACCTCACTAAAACCCTATGGGCTCCTACAGAACACTGCAGGTGCCTACGGAACCCTACGAGCCACTACGGAATACTACCAGCCACTACAGTAAAATATGGCCCCTACGGAACTCTACGGAACCTGACAGAAACACTGTGTGCCCCTACAGGCCCTTGCAGGCACTTGCAGAACTCTGCAGGAACCCACGGAACTTTATGGAACACTACCAGCCCCTACGGAAGCCTAAAGACCCTTGCAGGCAGTTACGGAACGGTACAGGGCCCTACGGAAATTTACCAGCCACTACGGAACTCTACGGGCCCCTACAGAACCCTGCAGAACCCTCCAGAACCTTACAGAATCCCACGGATTCCTACAGACTCCTGCGGGCACTTACTCAACCCTAGAGGACCCTACGGAACACTGCCAGCCCCTATGGAAGGAACCCTACGGACCCCTACAGAACACTACTGGCTCCTGCGGTACTCTACAGGCCTCTAGGGAACATACGAAGCTCTACTGAGCCCTGTGGATCCTTACGGAACAGTACGGGCCCCTTCAGACCTCTGCGGGCGCTTATGGAAAACTACAGGACCCTACGGAACTGTACGAGACTCTACAGGCCCCTAGGGAACACCACAGGCCCCTACGGAACCCTACACAACTCTCTGGAAACTTATGGCACCCTACAAGATCCTACCAACCCCTGCGGGCACTTACACAACCCTACAGGCCCCTACGGAAATCTACGGGACTCCACGGGCCCCTAGGGAAGCCTACAGATTTCAACGGAACCCTACGAGCCCCTCTGGAACCCTACAGAATACTCCAGGACCCGACAGCACTCTACAAGACCCTTAGCAACACAACGGAACCTCACTAAAACCCTATGGGCTCCTACAGAACACTGCAGGCGCCTACGGAATCCTACAGAACCCTACAGACACCTGCGGGCAATTACAGAACCCTGCCGGCCCCTACGGAACGCTACAGGTCCATACAGAACCCCACAGGGCCCTACGGAACTTTACCAGCCACTACGGAACTCTGCAGGCCCCTACAGAACCCTGCAGAACCCTCCGGAACCTTACAGAATCCCACGGATTCCTACAGACTCCTGCGGGCACTTACTCAACCCTACAGGCCCCTACGGAACACTGCCAGCCCCTACGGAAGGAACCTTACGGGCCCCTACAGAACACTACTGGCTCCTGCGGTACTCTACAGGCCTCTAGGGAACCTACGAAGCTCTACTGAGCCCTGTGGATCCTTACGGAACAGTACGGGCCCCTTGAGACCTCTGCGGGCGCTTATGGAATCCTACAGGACCCTAGGGAGCACCACAGGCCCCTACGGAACCGTACGAGACTCTACAGGCCCCTAGGGAACACCACAGGCCCCTACGGAACCCTACACAACCCTCTGGAAACTTATGGCACCCTACAAGCTCCTACCAACCCCTGCGGGCACTTACACAACCCTACAGGTCCCTACGGAAATCTACGGGACTCTATGGGCCTCAAGGGAACCTACGGATTTTGACGGAACCCTACCAGCCCCTCTGGAATCCTACAGAATACTCCAGGACCCGACAGCACTCTACAAGACCCTTAGCAACACAACGGAACCTCACTAAAACCCTATGGGCTCCTACAGAACACTGCAGGTGCCTACGGAACCCTACGAGCCACTACGTAATACTACCAGCCACTACAGTAAAATATGGCCCCTACGGAACTCTACGGAACCTGACAGAAACACTGTGTGCCCCTACAGGCCCTTGCAGGCACTTGCAGAACTCTGCAGGAACCCACGGAACTTTATGGAACACTACCAGCCCCTACGGAAGCCTAAAGACCCTTGCAGGCAGTTACGGAACGGTACAGGGCCCTACGGAAATTTACCAGCCACTACGGAACTCTACGGGCCCCTACAGAACCCTGCAGAACCCTCCAGAACCTTACAGAATCCCACGGATTCCTACAGACTCCTGCGGGCACTTACTCAACCCTAGAGGACCCTACGGAACACTGCCAGCCCCTATGGAAGGAACCCTACGGACCCCTACAGAACACTACTGGCTCCTGCGGTACTCTACAGGCCTCTAGGGAACATACGAAGCTCTACTGAGCCCTGTGGATCCTTACGGAACAGTACGGGCCCCTTCAGACCTCTGCGGGCGCTTATGGAAAACTACAGGACCCTACGGAACTGTACGAGACTCTACAGGCCCCTAGGGAACACCACAGGCCCCTACGGAACCCTACACAACTCTCTGGAAACTTATGGCACCCTACAAGATCCTACCAACCCCTGCGGGCACTTACACAACCCTACAGGCCCCTACGGAAATCTACGGGACTCCACGGGCCCCTAGGGAAGCCTACAGATTTCAACGGAACCCTACGAGCCCCTCTGGAACCCTACAGAATACTCCAGGACCCGACAGCACTCTACAAGACCCTTAGCAACACAACGGAACCTCACTAAAACCCTATGGGCTCCTACAGAACACTGCAGGCGCCTACGGAATCCTACAGAACCCTACAGACACCTGCGGGCAATTACAGAACCCTGCCGGCCCCTACGGAACGCTACAGGTCCATACAGAACCCCACAGGGCCCTACGGAACTTTACCAGCCACTACGGAACTCTACGGGCCCCTACAGAACCCTGCAGAACCCTCCGGAACCTTACAGAATCTCACAGACTCCTACAGACTGCTGCGGGCACTTACACAAACCTACAGGCCCCTACGGAACACTGCCAGCCCCTATGGAAGGAACCTTACGGACCCCTACAGAACACTACTGGCTCCTGCGGTACTCTACAGGCCTCTAGGGAACCTACGAAGCTCTACGGAGCCCTATGGATCCTTACGGAACAGTACGGGCCCCTTCAGACCTCTGCGGGCGCTTATGGAAACCTACAGGACCCTACAGAACTGTACGAGACTCTACAGGCCCCTAGGAAACACCACAGGCCCCTACGGAACCCTACACAACCCTCTGGAAACTTATGGCACCCTACAAGATCCTACCAACCCCTGCGGGCTCTTACACAACCCTAGAGGCCCCTACGGAAATCTACGGGACTCTACGGACCCTAGGGAACCCTACGGATTTTGACGGAACCCTACCAGCCCCTCTGGAACCCTACAGAATACTCCAGGACCCGACAGCACTCTACAAGACCCTTAGCGACACAACGGAACCTCACGAAAACCCTATGGGCTCCTACAGAACACTGCAGGTGCCTACGGAACCCTACAGACACCTACGGAATACTACCAGCCACTACGGAAACCTATGGCCCCTACGGAACTCTACGGAACCTGACAGAAACCTTGTGCGCCCCTACAGGCCCTTGCGGGCACTTGCAGAACTCTGCAGGAACCCACGGAACTTTATGGAACCCTACCAGCCCCTACAGAAGCCTAAAGACCCTTGCAGGCAGTTACGGAACGGTACAGGGCCCTACGGAACTTTACCAGCCACTATGGAACTCTAGGGGCCCCTAAGGAACCCTGCAGAACCCTCCGGAACCTTACAGAATCCCACAGACTCCTACAGACTCCTGCGGGCACTTACTCAACCCTAGCGGACCCTACGGAACACTGCCAGCCCCTATGGAAGGAACCCTACGGGCCCCTTCAGAACACTACTGGCTCCTGCGGTATTCTACAGGCCTCTAGGGAACCTACGAAGCTCTACGGAGCCCTATGGATCCTTACGGAACAGTACGGGCCCCTTCAGACCTCTGCGGGCGCTTATGGAAACCTACAGGCCCCTACGGAACTGTACGAGACTCTACAGGCCCCTAGGAAACACCACAGGCCCCTACGGAACCCTACACAACCCTCTGGAAACTTATGGCACCCTACAAGATCCTACCAACCCCAGCGGGCACTTACACAACCCTACAGGCCCCTACGGAAATCTACGGGACTCCACGGGCCCCTAGGGAAGCCTACGGATTTCGACGGAACCTTACGAGCCCCTCTGGAACCCTACAGAATACTCCAGGACCCGACAGCACTCTACAAGACCCTTAGCAACAAAACGGAACCTCACTAAAACCCTATGGGCTCCTACAGAACACTGCAGGCACCTACGGAACCCTACAGACCCCTACGGAACCCTACAGACACCTGCGGGCACTTACAGAACCCTGCAGGCCCCTACGGAATCCAACAGGTCCATACAGAACCCCACAGGGCCCTACGGAACTTTACCAGCCACTACGGAACTCTGCAGGCCCCTACGGAACCCTGCAGAACCCTCCAGAACCTTACAGAATCCCACGGATTCCTACAGACTCCTGCGGGCACTTACTCAACCCTACAGGCCCCTACGGAACACTGCCAGCCCCTATGGAAGGAACCCTACGGGCCCCTACAGAACACTACTAGCTCCTGCGGTATTCTACAGGCCTCTAGGGAACCTACGAAGCTCTACGGAACCCCATGGATCCTTACGGAACAGTACGGGCCGCTTCAAACATCTGCGGGCGCTTATAGAAACCTACAGGACCCTACGGAACTGTACGAGACTCTACAGGCCCCTAGGGAACACCACAGGCCCCGACGGAACCCTACACAACCCTCTGGAAACTTATGGCACCCTACAAGCTCCTACCAACCCCTGCAGGCACTTACACAACCCTACAGGCCCCTACGGAAATCTACGGGACTCCACGGGCCCCTAGGGAAGCCTACAGATTTTGACGGAACCCTACAAGCCCCTCTGGAACCCTACAGAATACTCCAGGACCCGACAGCACTCTACAAGACCCTTAGCAACACAACGGAACCTCACTAAAACCCTATGGGCTCCTACAGAACACTGCAGGCGCCTACGGAACCCTACAGACCCCTACGGAACCCCACAGACACCTGCGGGCACTTACAGAACCCTGCAGGCCCCTACGGAACCCTACAGTTCCATACAGAACCCCACAGGGCCCCACGGAACTTTACCAGCCACTACGGAACTCTACGGGCCCCTACGGAACCCTGCAGAACCCTCCGGAACCTTACAGAATCCCACAGACTCCTACAGACTCCTGCGGGCACTTACTCAACCCTACAGGCCCTTACGGAACACTGCCAGCCCCTATGGAAGGAACCCTACGGGCCCCTACAGAACACTACTGGCTCCTGCGGTATTCTACAGGCCTCTAGGGAACCTACGAAGCTCTACGGAGCCCTATGGATCCTTACGGAACAGTACGGGCCCCTTCAGACCTCTGCGGGCGCTTATGGAAACCTACAGGACCCTACGGAACTGTACGAGACTCTACAGGCCCCTAGGAAACACCACAGGCCCCTACGGAACCCTACACAACCCTCTGGAAACTTATGGCACCCTACAAGATCCTACCAACCCCAGCGGGCACTTACACAACCCTACAGGCCCCTACGGAAATCTACGGGACTCCACGGGCCCCTAGGAAGCCTACGGATTTCGACGGAACCTTACGAGCCCCTCTGGAACCCTACAGAATACTCCAGGACCCGACAGCACTCTACAAGACCCTTAGCAACACAACGGAACCTCACGAAAACCCTATGGGCTCCTACAGAACACTGCAGGCACCTACGGAACCCTACAGACCCCTACGGAACCCTACAGACACCTGCGGGCACTTACAGAACCCTGCAGGCCCCTACGGAACCCTACAGGTCCATACAGAACCCCACAGGGCCCTAGGGAACTTTACCAGCCACTACGGAACTCTACGGGCCCCTACAGAACCCTGCAGAACCCTCCGGAACCTTACAGAATCCCACGAATTCCTACAGACTCCTGCGGGCACTTACACAAACCTACAGGCCCCTACGGAACACTGCCAGCCCCTACGGAAGGAACCTTACGGGCCCCTACAGAACACTACTGGCTCCTGCGGTACTCTACAGGCCTCTAGGGAACCTACGAAGCTCTACGGAGCCCTGTGGATCCTTACGGAACAGTACGGGCCCCTTCAGACCTCTGCGGGCGCTTATGGAAACCTACAGGACCCTACGGAACTCTACGAGACTCTACAGGCCCCTAGGAAACACCACAGGCCCCTACGGAACCCTACACAACCCTCTGGAAACTTATGGCACCCTACAAGATCCTACCAACCCCTGCGGGCATATACAGAACCCTACAGGTCCCTACGGAAATCTACGGGACTCCACGGGCCCCTAGGGAAGCCTACGGATTTCGACGGAACCTTACGAGCCCCTCTGGAACCCTACAGAATACTCCAGGACCCGACAGCACTCTACAAGACCCTTAGCAACACAACGGAACCTCACTAAAACCCTATGGGCTCCTACAGAACACTGCAGGCGCCTACGGAATCCTACATAACCCTACAGACACCTGCGGGCAATTACAGAACCCTGCCGGCCCCTACGGAACGCTACAGGTCCATAGAGAACCCCACAGGGCCCTACGGAACTTTACCAGCCACTACGGAACTCTAAGGGCCCCTACAGAACCCTGCAGAACCCTCCGGAACCTTACAGAATCCCACGGATTCCTACAGACTCCTGCGGGCACTTACTCAACCCTACAGGCCCCTACGGAACACTGCCAGCCCCTACGGAAGGAACCTTACGGGCCCCTACAGAACACTACTGGCTCCTGCGGTACTCTACAGGCCTCTAGGGAACCTACGAAGCTCTACTGAGCCCTGTGGATCCTTACGGAACAGTACGGGCCCCTTGAGACCTCTGCGGGCGCTTATGGAATCCTACAGAACCCTAGGGAGCACCACAGGCCCCTACGGAACCGTACGAGACTCTACAGGCCCCTAGGGAACACCACAGGCCCCTACGGAACCCTACACAACCCTCTGGAAACTTATGGCACCCTACAAGCTCCTACCAACCCCTGCGGGCACTTACACAACCCTACAGGTCCCTACGGAAATCTACGGGACTCTATGGGCCTCAAGGGAACCCTACGGATTTTGACGGAACCCTACCAGCCCCTCTGGAATCCTACAGAATACTCCAGGACCCGACAGCACTCTACAAGACCCTTAGCAACACAACGGAACCTCACTAAAACCCTATGGGCTCCTACAGAACACTGCAGGTGCCTACGGAACCCTACGAGCCACTACGGAATACTACCAGCCACTACAGTAAAATATGGCCCCTACGGAACTCTACGGAACCTGACAGAAACACTGTGTGCCCCTACAGGCCCTTGCAGGCACTTGCAGAACTCTGCAGGAACCCACGGAACTTTATGGAACACTACCAGCCCCTACGGAAGCCTAAAGACCCTTGCAGGCAGTTACGGAACGGTACAGGGCCCTACGGAAATTTACCAGCCACTACGGAACTCTACGGGCCCCTACAGAACCCTGCAGAACCCTCCAGAACCTTACAGAATCCCACGGATTCCTACAGACTCCTGCGGGCACTTACTCAACCCTAGAGGACCCTACGGAACACTGCCAGCCCCTATGGAAGGAACCCTACGGACCCCTACAGAACACTACTGGCTCCTGCGGTACTCTACAGGCCTCTAGGGAACATACGAAGCTCTACTGAGCCCTGTGGATCCTTACGGAACAGTACGGGCCCCTTCAGACCTCTGCGGGCGCTTATGGAAAACTACAGGACCCTACGGAACTGTACGAGACTCTACAGGCCCCTAGGGAACACCACAGGCCCCTACGGAACCCTACACAACTCTCTGGAAACTTATGGCACCCTACAAGATCCTACCAACCCCTGCGGGCACTTACACAACCCTACAGGCCCCTACGGAAATCTACGGGACTCCACGGGCCCCTAGGGAAGCCTACAGATTTCAACGGAACCCTACGAGCCCCTCTGGAACCCTACAGAATACTCCAGGACCCGACAGCACTCTACAAGACCCTTAGCAACACAACGGAACCTCACTAAAACCCTATGGGCTCCTACAGAACACTGCAGGCGCCTACGGAATCCTACAGAACCCTACAGACACCTGCGGGCAATTACAGAACCCTGCCGGCCCCTACGGAACGCTACAGGTCCATACAGAACCCCACAGGGCCCTACGGAACTTTACCAGCCACTACGGAACTCTGCAGGCCCCTACAGAACCCTGCAGAACCCTCCGGAACCTTACAGAATCCCACGGATTCCTACAGACTCCTGCGGGCACTTACTCAACCCTACAGGCCCCTACGGAACACTGCCAGCCCCTACGGAAGGAACCTTACGGGCCCCTACAGAACACTACTGGCTCCTGCGGTACTCTACAGGCCTCTAGGGAACCTACGAAGCTCTACTGAGCCCTGTGGATCCTTACGGAACAGTACGGGCCCCTTGAGACCTCTGCGGGCGCTTATGGAATCCTACAGGACCCTAGGGAGCACCACAGGCCCCTACGGAACCGTACGAGACTCTACAGGCCCCTAGGGAACACCACAGGCCCCTACGGAACCCTACACAACCCTCTGGAAACTTATGGCACCCTACAAGCTCCTACCAACCCCTGCGGGCACTTACACAACCCTACAGGTCCCTACGGAAATCTACGGGACTCTATGGGCCTCAAGGGAACCCTACGGATTTTGACGGAACCCTACCAGCCCCTCTGGAATCCTACAGAATACTCCAGGACCCGACAGCACTCTACAAGACCCTTAGCAACACAACGGAACCTCACTAAAACCCTATGGGCTCCTACAGAACACTGCAGGTGCCTACGGAACCCTACGAGCCACTACGTAATACTACCAGCCACTACAGTAAAATATGGCCCCTACGGAACTCTACGGAACCTGACAGAAACACTGTGTGCCCCTACAGGCCCTTGCAGGCACTTGCAGAACTCTGCAGGAACCCACGGAACTTTATGGAACACTACCAGCCCCTACGGAAGCCTAAAGACCCTTGCAGGCAGTTACGGAACGGTACAGGGCCCTACGGAAATTTACCAGCCACTACGGAACTCTACGGGCCCCTACAGAACCCTGCAGAACCCTCCAGAACCTTACAGAATCCCACGGATTCCTACAGACTCCTGCGGGCACTTACTCAACCCTAGAGGACCCTACGGAACACTGCCAGCCCCTATGGAAGGAACCCTACGGACCCCTACAGAACACTACTGGCTCCTGCGGTACTCTACAGGCCTCTAGGGAACATACGAAGCTCTACTGAGCCCTGTGGATCCTTACGGAACAGTACGGGCCCCTTCAGACCTCTGCGGGCGCTTATGGAAAACTACAGGACCCTACGGAACTGTACGAGACTCTACAGGCCCCTAGGGAACACCACAGGCCCCTACGGAACCCTACACAACTCTCTGGAAACTTATGGCACCCTACAAGATCCTACCAACCCCTGCGGGCACTTACACAACCCTACAGGCCCCTACGGAAATCTACGGGACTCCACGGGCCCCTAGGGAAGCCTACAGATTTCAACGGAACCCTATGAGCCCCTCTGGAACCCTACAGAATACTCCAGGACCCGACAGCACTCTACAAGACCCTTAGCAACACAACGGAACCTCACTAAAACCCTATGGGCTCCTACAGAACACTGCAGGCGCCTACGGAATCCTACAGAACCCTACAGACACCTGCGGGCAATTACAGAACCCTGCCGGCCCCTACGGAACGCTACAGGTCCATACAGAACCCCACAGGGCCCTACGGAACTTTACCAGCCACTACGGAACTCTACGGGCCCCTACAGAACCCTGCAGAACCCTCCGGAACCTTACAGAATCTCACAGACTCCTACAGACTGCTGCGGGCACTTACACAAACCTACAGGCCCCTACGGAACACTGCCAGCCCCTATGGAAGGAACCTTACGGACCCCTACAGAACACTACTGGCTCCTGCGGTACTCTACAGGCCTCTAGGGAACCTACGAAGCTCTACGGAGCCCTATGGATCCTTACGGAACAGTACGGGCCCCTTCAGACCTCTGCGGGCGCTTATGGAAACCTACAGGACCCTACAGAACTGTACGAGACTCTACAGGCCCCTAGGAAACACCACAGGCCCCTACGGAACCCTACACAACCCTCTGGAAACTTATGGCACCCTACAAGATCCTACCAACCCCTGCGGGCTCTTACACAACCCTAGAGGCCCCTACGGAAATCTACGGGACTCTACGGACCCTAGGGAACCCTACGGATTTTGACGGAACCCTACCAGCCCCTCTGGAACCCTACAGAATACTCCAGGACCCGACAGCACTCTACAAGACCCTTAGCGACACAACGGAACCTCACGAAAACCCTATGGGCTCCTACAGAACACTGCAGGTGCCTACGGAACCCTACAGACACCTACGGAATACTACCAGCCACTACGGAAACCTATGGCCCCTACGGAACTCTACGGAACCTGACAGAAACCTTGTGCGCCCCTACAGGCCCTTGCGGGCACTTGCAGAACTCTGCAGGAACCCACGGAACTTTATGGAACCCTACCAGCCCCTACAGAAGCCTAAAGACCCTTGCAGGCAGTTACGGAACGGTACAGGGCCCTACGGAACTTTACCAGCCACTATGGAACTCTAGGGGCCCCTAAGGAACCCTGCAGAACCCTCCGGAACCTTACAGAATCCCACAGACTCCTACAGACTCCTGCGGGCACTTACTCAACCCTAGCGGACCCTACGGAACACTGCCAGCCCCTATGGAAGGAACCCTACGGGCCCCTTCAGAACACTACTGGCTCCTGCGGTATTCTACAGGCCTCTAGGGAACCTACGAAGCTCTACGGAGCCCTATGGATCCTTACGGAACAGTACGGGCCCCTTCAGACCTCTGCGGGCGCTTATGGAAACCTACAGGCCCCTACGGAACTGTACGAGACTCTACAGGCCCCTAGGAAACACCACAGGCCCCTACGGAACCCTACACAACCCTCTGGAAACTTATGGCACCCTACAAGATCCTACCAACCCCAGCGGGCACTTACACAACCCTACAGGCCCCTACGGAAATCTACGGGACTCCACGGGCCCCTAGGGAAGCCTACGGATTTCGACGGAACCTTACGAGCCCCTCTGGAACCCTACAGAATACTCCAGGACCCGACAGCACTCTACAAGACCCTTAGCAACAAAACGGAACCTCACTAAAACCCTATGGGCTCCTACAGAACACTGCAGGCACCTACGGAACCCTACAGACCCCTACGGAACCCTACAGACACCTGCGGGCACTTACAGAACCCTGCAGGCCCCTACGGAATCCAACAGGTCCATACAGAACCCCACAGGGCCCTACGGAACTTTACCAGCCACTACGGAACTCTGCAGGCCCCTACGGAACCCTGCAGAACCCTCCAGAACCTTACAGAATCCCACGGATTCCTACAGACTCCTGCGGGCACTTACTCAACCCTACAGGCCCCTACGGAACACTGCCAGCCCCTATGGAAGGAACCCTACGGGCCCCTACAGAACACTACTAGCTCCTGCGGTATTCTACAGGCCTCTAGGGAACCTACGAAGCTCTACGGAACCCCATGGATCCTTACGGAACAGTACGGGCCGCTTCAAACATCTGCGGGCGCTTATAGAAACCTACAGGACCCTACGGAACTGTACGAGACTCTACAGGCCCCTAGGGAACACCACAGGCCCCGACGGAACCCTACACAACCCTCTGGAAACTTATGGCACCCTACAAGCTCCTACCAACCCCTGCAGGCACTTACACAACCCTACAGGCCCCTACGGAAATCTACGGGACTCCACGGGCCCCTAGGGAAGCCTACAGATTTTGACGGAACCCTACAAGCCCCTCTGGAACCCTACAGAATACTCCAGGACCCGACAGCACTCTACAAGACCCTTAGCAACACAACGGAACCTCACTAAAACCCTATGGGCTCCTACAGAACACTGCAGGCGCCTACGGAACCCTACAGACCCCTACGGAACCCCACAGACACCTGCGGGCACTTACAGAACCCTGCAGGCCCCTACGGAACCCTACAGTTCCATACAGAACCCCACAGGGCCCCACGGAACTTTACCAGCCACTACGGAACTCTACGGGCCCCTACGGAACCCTGCAGAACCCTCCGGAACCTTACAGAATCCCACAGACTCCTACAGACTCCTGCGGGCACTTACTCAACCCTACAGGCCCTTACGGAACACTGCCAGCCCCTATGGAAGGAACCCTACGGGCCCCTACAGAACACTACTGGCTCCTGCGGTATTCTACAGGCCTCTAGGGAACCTACGAAGCTCTACGGAGCCCTATGGATCCTTACGGAACAGTACGGGCCCCTTCAGACCTCTGCGGGCGCTTATGGAAACCTACAGGACCCTACGGAACTGTACGAGACTCTACAGGCCCCTAGGAAACACCACAGGCCCCTACGGAACCCTACACAACCCTCTGGAAACTTATGGCACCCTACAAGATCCTACCAACCCCAGCGGGCACTTACACAACCCTACAGGCCCCTACGGAAATCTACGGGACTCCACGGGCCCCTAGGAAGCCTACGGATTTCGACGGAACCTTACGAGCCCCTCTGGAACCCTACAGAATACTCCAGGACCCGACAGCACTCTACAAGACCCTTAGCAACACAACGGAACCTCACGAAAACCCTATGGGCTCCTACAGAACACTGCAGGCACCTACGGAACCCTACAGACCCCTACGGAACCCTACAGACACCTGCGGGCACTTACAGAACCCTGCAGGCCCCTACGGAACCCTACAGGTCCATACAGAACCCCACAGGGCCCTACGGAACTTTACCAGCCACTACGGAACTCTGCAGGCCCCTACGGAACCCTGCAGAACCCTCCAGAACCTTACAGAATCCCACGGATTCCTACAGACTCCTGCGGGCACTTACTCAACCCTACAGGCCCCTACGGAACACTGCCAGCCCCTACGGAAGGAACCTTACGGGCCCCTACAGAACACTACTGGCTCCTGCGGTACTCTACAGGCCTCTAGGGAACCTACGAAGCTCTACTGAGCCCTGTGGATCCTTACGGAACAGTACGGGCCCCTTCAAACATCTGCGGGCGCTTATGGAATCCTACAGGACCCTAGGGAGGACCACAGGCCCCTACGGAAATCTACGGGACTCCACGGGCCCCTAGGGAAGCCTACGGATTTCGACGGAACCTTACGAGCCCCTCTGGAACCCTACAGAATACTCCAGGACCCGACAGCACTCTACAAGACCCTTAGCAACACAACGGAACCTCACAAAAACCCTATGGGCTCCTACAGAACACTGCAGGCGCCTACGGAATCCTACATAACCCTACAGACACCTGCGGGCAATTACAGAACCCTGCCGGCCCCTACGGAACGCTACAGGTCCATAGAGAACCCCACAGGGCCCTACGGAACTTTACCAGCCACTACGGAACTCTAAGGGCCCCTACAGAACCCTGCAGAACCCTCCGGAACCTTACAGAATCTCACAGACTCCTACAGACTGCTGCGGGCACTTACACAAACCTACAGGCCCCTACGGAACACTGCCAGCCCCTATGGAAGGAACCTTACGGGCCCCTACAGAACACTACTGGCTCCTGCGGTACTCTACAGGCCTCTAGGGAACCTACGAAGCTCTACGGAGCCCTATGGATCCTTACAGAACAGTACGGGCCCCTTCAGACCTCTGCGGGCGCTTATGGAAACCTACAGGACCCTACAGAACTGTACGAGACTCTACAGGCCCCTAGGAAACACCACAGGCCCCTACGGAACCCTACACAACCCTCTGGAAACTTATGGCACCCTACAAGATCCTACCAACCCCTGCGGGCTCTTACACAACCCTAGAGGCCCCTACGGAAATCTACGGGACTCTACGGACCCTAGGGAACCCTACGGATTTTGACGGAACTCTACCAGCCCCTCTGGAACCCTACAGAATACTCCAGGACCCGACAGCACTCTACAAGACCCTTAGCGACACAACGGAACCTCACGAAAACCCTATGGGCTCCTACAGAACACTGCAGGTGCCTACGGAACCCTACAGACCCCTACGGAATACTACCAGCCACTACGGAAACCTATGGCCCCTACGGAACTCTACGGAACCTGACAGAAACCTTGTGCGCCCCTACAGGCCCTTGCGGGCACTTGCAGAACTCTGCAGGAACCCACGGAACTTTATGGAACCCTACCAGCCCCTACAGAAGCCTAAGGACCCTTGCAGGCAGTTACGGAACGGTACAGGGCCCTACGGAACTTTACCAGCCACTATGGAACTCTAGGGGCCCCTAAGGAACCCTGCAGAACCCTCCGGAACCTTACAGAATCCCACAGACTCCTACAGACTCCTGCGGGCACTTACTCAACCCTAGCGGACCCTACGGAACACTGCCAGCCCCTACGGAAGGAACCCTACGGGCCCCTTCAGAACACTACTGGCTCCTGCGGTATTCTACAGGCCTCTAGGGAACCTACGAAGCCCTACGGAGCCCTATGGATCCTTACGGAACAGTACGGGCCCCTTCAGACCTCTGCGGGCGCTTATGGAAACCTACAGGACCCTACGGAACTGTACGAGACTCTACAGGCCCCTAGGAAACACCACAGGCCCCTACGGAACCCTACACAACCCTCTGGAAACTTATGGCACCCTACAAGATCCTACCAACCCCTGCGGGCATATACAGAACCCTACAGGCCCCTACGGAAATCTACGGGACTCCACGGGCCCCTAGGAAGCCTACGGATTTCGACGGAACCTTACGAGCCCCTCTGGAACCCTACAGAATACTCCAGGACTCGACAGCACTCTACAAGACCCTTAGCAACAAAACGGAACCTCACTAAAACCCTATGGGCTCCTACAGAACACTGCAGGCACCTACGGAACCCTACAGACCCCTACGGAACCCTACAGACACCTGCGGGCACTTACAGAACCCTGCAGGCCCCTACGGAACCCTACAGGTCCATACAGAACCCCACAGGGCCCTACGGAACTTTACCAGCCACTACGGAACTCTGCAGGCCCCTACGGAACCCTGCAGAACCCTCCAGAACCTTACAGAATCCCACGGATTCCTACAGACTCCTGCGGGCACTTACTCAACCCTACAGGCCCCTACGGAACACTGCCAGCCCCTACGGAAGGAACCTTACGGGCCCCTACAGAACACTACTGGCTCCTGCGGTACTCTACAGGCCTCTAGGGAACCTACGAAGCTCTACTGAGCCCTGTGGATCCTTACGGAACAGTACGGGCCCCTTGAGACCTCTGCGGGCGCTTATGGAATCCTACAGGACCCTAGGGAGCACCACAGGCCCCTACGGAACCGTACGAGACTCTACAGGCCCCTAGGGAACACCACAGGCCCCTACGGAACCCTACACAACCCTCTGGAAACTTATGGCACCCTACAAGCTCCTACCAACCCCTGCGGGCACTTACACAACCCTACAGGTCCCTACGGAAATCTACGGGACTCTATGGGCCTCAAGGGAACCCTACGGATTTTGACGGAACCCTACCAGCCCCTCTGGAATCCTACAGAATACTCCAGGACCCGACAGCACTCTACAAGACCCTTAGCAACACAACGGAACCTCACTAAAACCCTATGGGCTCCTACAGAACACTGCAGGTGCCTACGGAACCCTACGAGCCACTACGGAATACTACCAGCCACTACAGTAAAATATGGCCCCTACGGAACTCTACGGAACCTGACAGAAACACTGTGTGCCCCTACAGGCCCTTGCAGGCACTTGCAGAACTCTGCAGGAACCCGCGGAACTTTATGGAACACTACCAGCCCCTACGGAAGCCTAAAGACCCTTGCAGGCAGTTACGGAACGGTACAGGGCCCTAGGGAAATTTACCAGCCACTACGGAACTCTACGGGCCCCTACAGAACCCTGCAGAACCCTCCAGAACCTTACAGAATCCCACGGATTCCTACAGACTCCTGCGGGCACTTACTCAACCCTAGAGGACCCTACGGAACACTGCCAGCCCCTATGGAAGGAACCCTACGGACCCCTACAGAACACTACTGGCTCCTGCGGTACTCTACAGGCCTCTAGGGAACATACGAAGCTCTACTGAGCCCTGTGGATCCTTACGGAACAGTACGGGCCCCTTCAGACCTCTGCGGGCGCTTATGGAAAACTACAGGACCCTACGGAACTGTACGAGACTCTACAGGCCCCTAGGGAACACCACAGGCCCCTACGGAACCCTACACAACTCTCTGGAAACTTATGGCACCCTACAAGATCCTACCAACCCCTGCGGGCACTTACACAACCCTACAGGCCCCTACGGAAATCTACGGGACTCCACGGGCCCCTAGGGAAGCCTACAGATTTCAACGGAACCCTACGAGCCCCTCTGGAACCCTACAGAATACTCCAGGACCCGACAGCACTCTACAAGACCCTTAGCAACACAACGGAACCTCACGAAAACCCTATGGGCACCTAGAGAACACTGCAGGCGCCTACGGAATCCTAAAGAACCCTACAGACACCTGCGGGCACTTACAGAACCCTGCAGGCCCCTACGGAACGCTACAGGTCCATACAGAACCCCACAGGGCCCTACGGAACTTTACCAGCCACTACGGAACTCTACGGGCCCCTACAGAACCCTGCAGAACCCTCCGGAACCTTACAGAATCTCACAGACTCCTACAGACTGCTGCGGGCACTTACACAAACCTACAGGCCCCTACGGAACACTGCCAGCCCCTATGGAAGGAACCTTACGGACCCCTACAGAACACTACTGGCTCCTGCGGTACTCTACAGGCCTCTAGGGAACCTACGAAGCTCTACGGAGCCCTATGGATCCTTACGGAACAGTACGGGCCCCTTCAGACCTCTGCGGGCGCTTATGGAAACCTACAGGACCCTACAGAACTGTACGAGACTCTACAGGCCCCTAGGAAACACCACAGGCCCCTACGGAACCCTACACAACCCTCTGGAAACTTATGGCACCCTACAAGATCCTACCAACCCCTGCGGGCTCTTACACAACCCTAGAGGCCCCTACGGAAATCTACGGGACTCTACGGACCCTAGGGAACCCTACGGATTTTGACGGAACCCTACCAGCCCCTCTGGAACCCTACAGAATACTCCAGGACCCGACAGCACTCTACAAGACCCTTAGCAACAAAACGGAACCTCACTAAAACCCTATGGGCTCCTACAGAACACTGCAGGTGCCTACGGAACCCTACAGACACCTACGGAATACTACCAGCCACTACGGAAACCTATGGCCCCTACGGAACTCTACGGAACCTGACAGAAACCTTGTGCGCCCCTACAGGCCCTTGCGGGCACTTGCAGAACTCTGCAGGAACCCACGGAACTTTATGGAACCCTACCAGCCCCTACAGAAGCCTAAAGACCCTTGCAGGCAGTTACGGAACGGTACAGGGCCCTACGGAACTTTACCAGCCACTATGGAACTCTAGGGGCCCCTAAGGAACCCTGCAGAACCCTCCGGAACCTTACAGAATCCCACAGACTCCTACAGACTCCTGCGGGCACTTACTCAACCCTAGCGGACCCTACGGAACACTGCCAGCCCCTATGGAAGGAACCCTACGGGCCCCTTCAGAACACTACTGGCTCCTGCGGTATTCTACAGGCCTCTAGGGAACCTACGAAGCTCTACGGAGCCCTATGGATCCTTACGGAACAGTACGGGCCCCTTCAGACCTCTGCGGGCGCTTATGGAAACCTACAGGACCCTACGGAACTGTACGAGACTCTACAGGCCCCTAGGAAACACCACAGGCCCCTACGGAACCCTACACAACCCTCTGGAAACTTATGGCACCCTACAAGATCCTACCAACCCCAGCGGGCACTTACACAACCCTACAGGCCCCTACGGAAATCTACGGGACTCCACGGGCCCCTAGGGAAGCCTACGGATTTCGACGGAACCTTACGAGCCCCTCTGGAACCCTACAGAATACTCCAGGACCCGACAGCACTCTACAAGACCCTTAGCAACAAAACGGAACCTCACTAAAACCCTATGGGCTCCTACAGAACACTGCAGGCACCTACGGAACCCTACAGACCCCTACGGAACCCTACAGACACCTGCGGGCACTTACAGAACCCTGCAGGCCCCTACGGAATCCAACAGGTCCATACAGAACCCCACAGGGCCCTACGGAACTTTACCAGCCACTACGGAACTCTGCAGGCCCCTACGGAACCCTGCAGAACCCTCCAGAACCTTACAGAATCCCACGGATTCCTACAGACTCCTGCGGGCACTTACTCAACCCTACAGGCCCCTACGGAACACTGCCAGCCCCTATGGAAGGAACCCTACGGGCCCCTACAGAACACTACTAGCTCCTGCGGTATTCTACAGGCCTCTAGGGAACCTACGAAGCTCTACGGAACCCCATGGATCCTTACGGAACAGTACGGGCCGCTTCAAACATCTGCGGGCGCTTATAGAAACCTACAGGACCCTATGGAACTGTACGAGACTCTACAGGCCCCTAGGGAACACCACAGGCCCCGACGGAACCCTACACAACCCTCTGGAAACTTATGGCACCCTACAAGCTCCTACCAACCCCTGCAGGCACTTACACAACCCTACAGGCCCCTACGGAAATCTACGGGACTCCACGGGCCCCTAGGGAAGCCTACAGATTTTGACGGAACCCTACAAGCCCCTCTGGAACCCTACAGAATACTCCAGGACCCGACAGCACTCTACAAGACCCTTAGCAACACAACGGAACCTCACTAAAACCCTATGGGCTCCTACAGAACACTGCAGGCGCCTACGGAACCCTACAGACCCCTACGGAACCCCACAGACACCTGCGGGCACTTACAGAACCCTGCAGGCCCCTACGGAACCCTACAGTTCCATACAGAACCCCACAGGGCCCCACGGAACTTTACCAGCCACTACGGAACTCTACGGGCCCCTACAGAACCCTGCAGAACCCTCCGGAACCTTACAGAATCCCACAGACTCCTACAGACTCCTGCGGGCACTTACTCAACCCTACAGGCCCTTACGGAACACTGCCAGCCCCTATGGAAGGAACCCTACGGGCCCCTACAGAACACTACTGGCTCCTGCGGTATTCTACAGGCCTCTAGGGAACCTACGAAGCTCTACGGAGCCCTATGGATCCTTACGGAACAGTACGGGCCCCTTCAGACCTCTGCGGGCGCTTATGGAAACCTACAGGACCCTACGGAACTGTACGAGACTCTACAGGCCCCTAGGAAACACCACAGGCCCCTACGGAACCCTACACAACCCTCTGGAAACTTATGGCACCCTACAAGATCCTACCAACCCCAGCGGGCACTTACACAACCCTACAGGCCCCTACGGAAATCTACGGGACTCCACGGGCCCCTAGGAAGCCTACGGATTTCGACGGAACCTTACGAGCCCCTCTGGAACCCTACAGAATACTCCAGGACCCGACAGCACTCTACAAGACCCTTAGCAACACAACGGAACCTCACGAAAACCCTATGGGCTCCTACAGAACACTGCAGGCACCTACGGAACCCTACAGACCCCTACGGAACCCTACAGACACCTGCGGGCACTTACAGAACCCTGCAGGCCCCTACGGAACCCTACAGGTCCATACAGAACCCCACAGGGCCCTACGGAACTTTACCAGCCACTACGGAACTCTGCAGGCCCCTACGGAACCCTGCAGAACCCTCCAGAACCTTACAGAATCCCACGGATTCCTACAGACTCCTGCGGGCACTTACTCAACCCTACAGGCCCCTACGGAACACTGCCAGCCCCTACGGAAGGAACCTTACGGGCCCCTACAGAACACTACTGGCTCCTGCGGTACTCTACAGGCCTCTAGGGAACCTACGAAGCTCTACGGAGCCCTGTGGATCCTTACGGAACAGTACGGGCCCCTTCAGACCTCTGCGGGTGCTTACGGAAACCTACAGGACACTACGGAACTGTACGAGACTCTACAGGCCCCTAGGGAACACCACAGGCCTCTACGGAACCCTACACAACCCTCCGGAAACTTATGGCACCCTACAAGATCCTACCAACCCCTGCGGGCACTTACACAACCCTACAGGTCCCTACGGAAATCTACGGGACTCCACGGGCCCCTAGGGAAGCCTACGGATTTCGACGGAACCTTACGAGCCCCTCTGGAACCCTACAGAATACTCCAGGACCCGACAGCACTCTACAAGACCCTTAGCAACACAACGGAACCTCACGAAAACCCTATGGGCTCCTACAGAACACTGCAGGCGCCTACGGAATCCTACAGAACCCTACAGACACCTGCGGGCACTTACAGAACCCTGCAGGCCCCTACGGAACGCTACAGGTCCATACAGAACCCCACAGGGCCCTAGGGAACTTTACCAGCCACTACGGAACTCTACGGGCCCCTACAGAACCCTGCAGAACCCTCCGGAACCTTACAGAATCCCACGAATTCCTACAGACTCCTGCGGGCACTTACACAAACCTACAGGCCCCTACGGAACACTGCCAGCCCCTACGGAAGGAACCTTACAGGCCCCTACAGAACACTACTGGCTCCTGCGGTACTCTACAGGCCTCTAGGGAACCTACGAAGCTCTACGGAGCCCTGTGGATCCTTACGGAACAGTACGGGCCCCTTCAGACCTCTGCGGGCGCTTATGGAAACCTACAGGACCCTACGGAACTGTACGAGACTCTACAGGCCCCTAGGGAACACCACAGGCCCCTACGGAACCCTACACAACCCTCTGGAAACTTATGGCACCCTACAAGCTCCTACCAACCCCTGCGGGCACTTACACAACCCTACAGGTCCCTACGGAAATCTACGGGACTCTATGGGCCCCAAGGGAACCCTACGGATTTTGACGGAACCCTACCAGCCCCTCTGGAACCCTACAGAATACTCCAGGACCCGACAGCACTCTACAAGACCCTTAGCGACACAACGGAACCTCAGTAAAACCCTATGGGCTCCTACAGAACACTGCAGGTGCCTACGGAACCCTACAGACCCCTACGGAATACTACCAGCCGCTACGGAAACCTATGGCCCCTACGGAACTCTACGGAACCTGACAGAAACACTGTGCGCCCCTACAGGCCCTTGCGGGCACTTGCAGAACTCTTCAGGAACCCACGGAACTTTATGGAACCCTACCAGCCCCTACGGAAGCCTAAAGACCCTTGCAGGCAGTTACGAATGGTTAAGGGCCCTACGGAACTTTACCAGCCACTACGGAACTCTAGGGGCCCCTACGGAACCCTGCTGAACCCTCCAGAACCTTACAGAATCCCACGGATTCCTACAGACTCCTGCGGGCACTTACACAACCCTAGAGGACCCTACGGAACACTGCCAGCCCCTATGGAAGGAACCTTACGGACCCCTACAGAACACTACTGGCTCCTGCGGTACTCTACAGGCCTCTAGGGAACCTACGAAGATCTACTGAGCCCTATGGATCCTTACGGAACAGTACGGGCCCCTTCAGACCTCTGCGGGTGCTTACGGAAACCTACAGGACACTACGGAACTGTACGAGACTCTACAGGCCCCTAGGGAACACCACAGGCCTCTACGGAACCCTACACAACCCTCCGGAAACTTATGGCACCCTACAAGATCCTACCAACCCCTGCGGGCACTTACACAACCCTACAGGTCCCTACGGAAATCTACGGGACTCCACGGGCCCCTAGGGAAGCCTACGGATTTCGACGGAACCTTACGAGCCCCTCTGGAACCCTACAGAATACTCCAGGACCCGACAGCACTCTACAAGACCCTTAGCAACACAACGGAACCTCACGAAAACCCTATGGGCTCCTACAGAACACTGCAGGCGCCTACGGAATCCTACAGAACCCTACAGACACCTGCGGGCACTTACAGAACCCTGCCGGCCCCTACGGAACGCTACAGGTCCATACAGAACCCCACAGGGCCCTACGGAACTTTACCAGCCACTACGGAACTCTACGGGCCCCTACAGAACCCTGCAGAACCCTCCGGAACCTTACAGAATCCCACGAATTCCTACAGACTGCTGCGGGCACTTACACAAACCTACAGGCCCCTACGGAACACTGCCAGCCCCTATGGAAAGAACCTTACGGGCCCCTACAGAACACTACTGGCTCCTGCGGTACTCTACAGGCCTCTAGGGAACCTACGAAGCTCTACGGAACCCCATGGATCCTTACGGAACAGTACGGGCCCCTTCAGACCTCTGCGGGCGCTTATGGAAACCTACAGGACCCTACGGAACCGTACGAGACTCTACAGGCCCCTAGGGAACACCACAGGCCCCTACGGAACCGTACGAGACTCTACAGGCCCCTAGGAAACACCACAGGCCCCTACGGAACCCTACACAACCCTCTGGAAACTTATGGCACCCTACAAGCTCCTACCAACCCCTGCGGGCACTTACACAACCCTACAGGTCCCTACGGAAATCTACGGGACTCTATAGGCCCCAAGGGAACCCTACGGATTTTGACGGAACCCTACCAGCCCCTCTGGAACCCTACAGAATACTCCAGGACCCGACAGCACTCTACAAGACCCTTAGCGACACAACGGAACCTCAGTAAAACCCTATGGGCTCCTACAGAACACTGCAGGCGCCTACGGAATCCTACAGAACCCTACAGACACCTGCGGGCACTTACAGAACCCTGCAGGCCCCTACGGAACGCTACAGGTCCATACAGAACCCCACAGGGCCCTACGGAACTTTACCAGCCACTACGGAACTCTACGGGCCCCTACAGAACCCTGCAGAACCCTCCGGAACCTTACAGAATCCCACGAATTCCTACAGACTCCTGCGGGCACTTACACAAACCTACAGGCCCCTACGGAACACTGCCAGCCCCTACGGAAGGAACCTTACGGGCCCCTACAGAACACTACTGGCTCCTGCGGTACTCTACAGGCCTCTAGGGAACCTACGAAGCTCTACGGAGCCCTGTGGATCCTTACGGAACAGTACAGGCCCCTTCAGACCTCTGCGGGTGCTTACGGAAACCTACAGGACACTACGGAACTGTACGAGACTCTACAGGCCCCTAGGGAACACCACAGGCCTCTACGGAACCCTACACAACCCTCCGGAAACTTATGGCACCCTACAAGATCCTACCAACCCCTGCGGGCACTTACACAACCCTACAGGTCCCTACGGAAATCTACGGGACTCCACGGGCCCCTAGGGAAGCCTACGGATTTCGACGGAACCTTACGAGCCCCTCTGGAACCCTACAGAATACTCCAGGACCCGACAGCACTCTACAAGACCCTTAGCAACACAACGGAACCTCACGAAAACCCTATGGGCTCCTACAGAACACTGCAGGCGCCTACGGAATCCTACAGAACCCTACAAACACCTGCTGGCACTTACAGAACCCTGCAGGCCCCTACGGAACGCTACAGGTCCATACAGAACCCCACAGGGCCCTACGGAACTTTACCAGCCACTACGGAACTCTACGGGCCCCTACAGAACCCTGCAGAACCCTCCGGAACCTTACAGAATCCCACGAATTCCTACAGACTCCTGCGGGCACTTACACAACCCTACAGGCCCCTACGGAACACTGCCAGCCCCTACGGAAGGAACCTTACGGGCCCCTACAGAACACTACTGGCTCCTGCGGTACTCTACAGGCCTCTAGGGAACCTACGAAGCTCTACGGAGCCCTGTGGATCCTTACGGAACAGTACGGGCCCCTTCAGACCTCTGCGGGCGCTTATGGAAACCTACAGGACCCTACGGAACTGTACGAGACTCTACAGGCCCCTAGGGAACACCACAGGCCCCTACGGAACCGTACGAGACTCTACAGGCCCCTAGGAAACACCACAGGCCCCTACGGAACCCTACACAACCCTCTGGAAACTTATGGCACCCTACAAGCTCCTACCAACCCCTGCGGGCACTTACACAACCCTACAGGTCCCTACGGAAATCTACGGGACTCTACGGGCCCCAAGGGAACCCTACGGATTTTGACGGAACCCTACCAGCCCCTCTGGAACCCTACAGAATACTCCAGGACCCGACAGCACTCTACAAGACCCTTAGCAACACAACGGAACCTCACGAAAACCCTATGGGCTCCTACAGAACACTGCAGGTGCCTACGGAACCCTACAGACCCCTACAGAATACTACCAGCCGCTATGGAAACCTATGGCTCCTACGGAACTCTACGGAACCTGACAGAAACACTGTGCGCCCCTACAGGCCCTTGCGGGCACTTGCAGAATTCTGCAGGAACCCACGGAACTTTATGGAACCCTACCAGCCCCTACGGAAGCCTAAAGACCCTTGCAGGCAGTTACGAATGGTACAGGGCCCTACGGAACTTTACCAGCCACTAAGGAACTCTAGGGGCCCCTACGGAACCCTGCAGAACCCTCCAGAACCTTACAGAATCCCACGGATTCCTACAGACTCCTGCGGGCACTTACACAAACCTACAGGCCCCTACGGAACACTGCCAGCCCATACAGAAGGAACCTTACGGGCCCCTACAGAACACTACTGGCTCCTGCGGTACTCTACAGGCCTCTAGGGAACCTACGAAGCTCTACGGAGCCCTATGGATCCTTACAGAACAGTACGGGCCCCTTCAGACCTCTGCGGGCGCTTATGGAAACCTACAGGACCCTACGGAACTGTACGAGACTCTACAGGCCCCTAGGGAACACCACAGGCCCCTACGGAACCGTACGAGACTCTACAGGCCCCTAGGGAACACCACAGGCCCCTACGGAACCCTACACAACCCTCTGGAAACTTATGGCACCCTACAAGATCCTACCAACCCCTGCGGGCACTTACACAACCCTACAGGTCCCTACGGAAATCTACGGGACTCCACGGGCCCCTAGGGAAGCCTACGGATTTCGACGGAACCTTACGAGCCCCTCTGGAACCCTACAGAATACTCCAGGACCTGACAGCACTCTACAAGACCCTTAGCAACACAACGGAACCTCACGAAAACCCTATGGGCACCTAGAGAACACTGCAGGCGCCTACGGAATCCTACAGAACCCTACAGACACCTGCGGGCACTTACAGAACCCTGCAGGCCCCTACGGAACGCTACAGGTCCATACAGAACCCCACAGGGCCCTACGGAACTTTACCAGCCACTACGGAACTCTACGGGCCCCTACAGAACCCTGCAGAACCCTCCGGAACCTTACAGAATCCCACGAATTCCTACAGACTCCTGCGGGCACTTACACAAACCTACAGGCCCCTACGGAACACTGCCAGCCCCTACGGAAGGAACCTTACGGGCCCCTACAGAACACTACTGGCTCCTGCGGTACTCTACGGGCCTCTAGGGAACCTACGAAGCTCTACGGAGCCCTATGGATCCTTACGGAACAGTACGGGCCCCTTCAGACCTCTGCGGGTGCTTACGGAAACCTACAGGACCCTACGGAACTGTACGAGACTCTACAGGCCCCTAGGGAACACCACAGGCCTCTACGGAACCCTACACAACCCTCCGGAAACTTATGGCACCCTACAAGATCCTACCAACCCCAGCGGGCACTTACACAACCCTACAGGTCCCTACGGAAATCTACGGGACTCCACGGGCCCCTAGGGAAGCCTACGGATTTCGACGGAACCTTACGAGGCCCTCTGGAACCCTACAGAATACTCCAGGACCCGACAGCACTCTACAAGACCCTTAGCAACACAACGGAACCTCACTAAAACCCTATGGGCTCCTACAAAACACTGCAGGTGCCTATGGAACCCTACAGACCCCTACGGAACCCTACAGACACCTGCGGGCACTTACAGAACCCTGAAGGCCCCTACGGAACGCTACAGGTCCATAGAGAACCCCACAGGGCCCTACGGAACTTTACCAGCCACTACGGAACTCTAGGGGCCCCTACAGAACCCTGCAGAACCCTCCGGAACCTTACAGAATCCCACGAATTCCTACAGACTCCTGCGGGCACTTACACAACCCTACAGGCCCCTACGGAACACTGCCAGCCCCTATGGAAGGAACCCTACGGGCCCCTTCAGAACACTACTGGCTCCTGCGGTATTCTACAGGCCTCTAGGGAACCTACGAAGCTCTACGGAGCCCTATGGATCCTTACGGAACAGTACGGGCCCCTTCAGACCTCTGCGGGCGCTTATGGAAACCTACAGGACCCTACGGAACTGTACGAGACTCTACAGGCCCCTAGGAAACACCACAGGCCCCTACGGAACCCTACACAACCCTCTGGAAACTTATGGCACCCTACAAGATCCTACCAACCCCAGCGGGCACTTACACAACCCTACAGGCCCCTACGGAAATCTACGGGACTCCACGGGCCCCTAGGGAAGCCTACGGATTTCGACGGAACCTTACGAGCCCCTCTGGAACCCTACAGAATACTCCAGGACCCGACAGCACTCTACAAGACCCTTAGCAACAAAACGGAACCTCACTAAAACCCTATGGGCTCCTACAGAACACTGCAGGCACCTACGGAACCCTACAGACCCCTACGGAACCCTACAGACACCTGCGGGCACTTACAGAACCCTGCAGGCCCCTACGGAACCCTACAGGTCTATACAGAACCCCACAGGGCCCTACGGAACTTTACCAGCCACTACGGAACTCTGCAGGCCCCTACGGAACCCTGCAGAACCCTCCAGAACCTTACAGAATCCCACGGATTCCTACAGACTCCTGCGGGCACTTACTCAACCCTACAGGCCCCTACGGAACACTGCCAGCCCCTACGGAAGGAACCTTACGGGCCCCTACAGAACACTACTGGCTCCTGCGGTACTCTACAGGCCTCTAGGGAACCTACGAAGCTCTACTGAGCCCTGTGGATCCTTACGGAACAGTACGGGCCCCTTGAGACCTCTGCGGGCGCTTATGGAATCCTACAGGACCCTAGGGAGCACCACAGGCCCCTACGGAACCGTACGAGACTCTACAGGCCCCTAGGGAACACCACCGGCCCCTACGGAACCCTACACAACCCTCTGGAAACTTATGGCACCCTACAAGCTCCTACCAACCCCTGCGGGCACTTACACAACCCTACAGGTCCCTACGGAAATCTACGGGACTCTATGGGCCCCAAGGGAACCCTACGGATTTTGACGGAACCCTACCAGCCCCTCTGGAATCCTACAGAATACTCCAGGACCCGACAGCACTCTACAAGACCCTTAGCAACACAACGGAACCTCACTAAAACCCTATGGGCTCCTACAGAACACTGCAGGTGCCTACGGAACCCTACGAGCCACTACGGAAGACTACCAGCCACTACAGTAAAATATGGCCCCTACGGAACTCTACGGAACCTGACAGAAACACTGTGTGCCCCTACAGGCCCTTGCAGGCACTTGCAGAACTCTGCAGGAACCCGCGGAACTTTATGGAACACTACCAGCCCCTACGGAAGCCTAAAGACCCTTGCAGGCAGTTACGGAACGGTACAGGGCCCTAGGGAAATTTACCAGCCACTACGGAACTCTACGGGCCCCTACAGAACCCTGCAGAACCCTCCAGAACCTTACAGAATCCCACGGATTCCTACAGACTCCTGCGGGCACTTACTCAACCCTAGCGGACCCTACGGAACACTGCCAGCCCCTATGGAAGGAACCCTACGGACCCCTACAGAACACTACTGGCTCCTGCGGTACTCTACAGGCCTCTAGGGAACATACGAAGCTGTACTGAGCCCTGTGGATCCTTACGGAACAGTACGGGCCCCTTCAGACCTCTGCGGGCGCTTATGGAAAACTACAGGACCCTACGGAACTCTACGAGACTCTACAGGCCCCTAGGGAACACCACAGGCCCCTACGGAACCCTACACAACTCTCTGGAAACTTATGGCACCCTACAAGATCCTACCAACCCCTGCGGGCACTTACACAACCCTACAGGCCCCTACGGAAATCTACGGGACTCCACGGGCCCCTAGGGAAGCCTACAGATTTCAACGGAACCCTACGAGCCCCTCTGGAACCCTACAGAATACTCCAGGACCCGACAGCACTCTACAAGACCCTTAGCAACACAACGGAACCTCACGAAAACCCTATGGGCACCTAGAGAACACTGCAGGCGCCTACGGAATCCTAAAGAACCCTACAGACACCTGCGGGCACTTACAGAACCCTGCAGGCCCCTACGGAACGCTACAGGTCCATACAGAACCCCACAGGGCCCTAGGGAACTTTACCAGCCACTACGGAACTCTACGGGCCCCTACAGAACCCTGCAGAACCCTCCGGAACCTTACAGAATCCCACGAATTCCTACAGACTCCTGCGGGCACTTACACAAACCTACAGGCCCCTACGGAACACTGCCAGCCCCTACGGAAGGAACCTTACAGGCCCCTACAGAACACTACTGGCTCCTGCGGTACTCTACAGGCCTCTAGGGAACCTACGAAGCTCTACGGAGCCCTGTGGATCCTTACGGAACAGTACGGGCCCCTTCAGACCTCTGCGGGCGCTTATGGAAACCTACAGGACCCTACGGAACTGTACGAGACTCTACAGGCCCCTAGGGAACACCACAGGCCCCTACGGAACCCTACACAACCCTCTGGAAACTTATGGCACCCTACAAGCTCCTACCAACCCCTGCGGGCACTTACACAACCCTACAGGTCCCTACGGAAATCTACGGGACTCTATGGGCCCCAAGGGAACCCTACGGATTTTGACGGAACCCTACCAGCCCCTCTGGAACCCTACAGAATACTCCAGGACCCGACAGCACTCTACAAGACCCTTAGCGACACAACGGAACCTCAGTAAAACCCTATGGGCTCCTACAGAACACTGCAGGTGCCTACGGAACCCTACAGACCCCTACGGAATACTACCAGCCGCTACGGAAACCTATGGCCCCTACGGAACTCTACGGAACCTGACAGAAACACTGTGCGCCCCTACAGGCCCTTGCGGGCACTTGCAGAACTCTTCAGGAACCCACGGAACTTTATGGAACCCTACCAGCCCCTACGGAAGCCTAAAGACCCTTGCAGGCAGTTACGAATGGTTAAGGGCCCTACGGAACTTTACCAGCCACTACGGAACTCTAGGGGCCCCTACGGAACCCTGCTGAACCCTCCAGAACCTTACAGAATCCCACGGATTCCTACAGACTCCTGCGGGCACTTACACAACCCTAGAGGACCCTACGGAACACTGCCAGCCCCTATGGAAGGAACCTTACGGACCCCTACAGAACACTACTGGCTCCTGCGGTACTCTACAGGCCTCTAGGGAACCTACGAAGATCTACTGAGCCCTATGGATCCTTACGGAACAGTACGGGCCCCTTCAGACCTCTGCGGGTGCTTACGGAAACCTACAGGACACTACGGAACTGTACGAGACTCTACAGGCCCCTAGGGAACACCACAGGCCTCTACGGAACCCTACACAACCCTCCGGAAACTTATGGCACCCTACAAGATCCTACCAACCCCTGCGGGCACTTACACAACCCTACAGGTCCCTACGGAAATCTACGGGACTCCACGGGCCCCTAGGGAAGCCTACGGATTTCGACGGAACCTTACGAGCCCCTCTGGAACCCTACAGAATACTCCAGGACCCGACAGCACTCTACAAGACCCTTAGCAACACAACGGAACCTCACGAAAACCCTATGGGCTCCTACAGAACACTGCAGGCGCCTACGGAATCCTACAGAACCCTACAGACACCTGCGGGCACTTACAGAACCCTGCCGGCCCCTACGGAACGCTACAGGTCCATACAGAACCCCACAGGGCCCTACGGAACTTTACCAGCCACTACGGAACTCTACGGGCCCCTACAGAACCCTGCAGAACCCTCCGGAACCTTACAGAATCCCACGAATTCCTACAGACTGCTGCGGGCACTTACACAAACCTACAGGCCCCTACGGAACACTGCCAGCCCCTATGGAAAGAACCTTACGGGCCCCTACAGAACACTACTGGCTCCTGCGGTACTCTACAGGCCTCTAGGGAACCTACGAAGCTCTACGGAACCCCATGGATCCTTACGGAACAGTACGGGCCCCTTCAGACCTCTGCGGGCGCTTATGGAAACCTACAGGACCCTACGGAACCGTACGAGACTCTACAGGCCCCTAGGGAACACCACAGGCCCCTACGGAACCGTACGAGACTCTACAGGCCCCTAGGAAACACCACAGGCCCCTACGGAACCCTACACAACCCTCTGGAAACTTATGGCACCCTACAAGCTCCTACCAACCCCTGCGGGCACTTACACAACCCTACAGGTCCCTACGGAAATCTACGGGACTCTATAGGCCCCAAGGGAACCCTACGGATTTTGACGGAACCCTACCAGCCCCTCTGGAACCCTACAGAATACTCCAGGACCCGACAGCACTCTACAAGACCCTTAGCGACACAACGGAACCTCAGTAAAACCCTATGGGCTCCTACAGAACACTGCAGGCGCCTACGGAATCCTACAGAACCCTACAGACACCTGCGGGCACTTACAGAACCCTGCAGGCCCCTACGGAACGCTACAGGTCCATACAGAACCCCACAGGGCCCTACGGAACTTTACCAGCCACTACGGAACTCTACGGGCCCCTACAGAACCCTGCAGAACCCTCCGGAACCTTACAGAATCCCACGAATTCCTACAGACTCCTGCGGGCACTTACACAAACCTACAGGCCCCTACGGAACACTGCCAGCCCCTACGGAAGGAACCTTACGGGCCCCTACAGAACACTACTGGCTCCTGCGGTACTCTACAGGCCTCTAGGGAACCTACGAAGCTCTACGGAGCCCTGTGGATCCTTACGGAACAGTACAGGCCCCTTCAGACCTCTGCGGGTGCTTACGGAAACCTACAGGACACTACGGAACTGTACGAGACTCTACAGGCCCCTAGGGAACACCACAGGCCTCTACGGAACCCTACACAACCCTCCGGAAACTTATGGCACCCTACAAGATCCTACCAACCCCTGCGGGCACTTACACAACCCTACAGGTCCCTACGGAAATCTACGGGACTCCACGGGCCCCTAGGGAAGCCTACGGATTTCGACGGAACCTTACGAGCCCCTCTGGAACCCTACAGAATACTCCAGGACCCGACAGCACTCTACAAGACCCTTAGCAACACAACGGAACCTCACGAAAACCCTATGGGCTCCTACAGAACACTGCAGGCGCCTACGGAATCCTACAGAACCCTACAAACACCTGCTGGCACTTACAGAACCCTGCAGGCCCCTACGGAACGCTACAGGTCCATACAGAACCCCACAGGGCCCTACGGAACTTTACCAGCCACTACGGAACTCTACGGGCCCCTACAGAACCCTGCAGAACCCTCCGGAACCTTACAGAATCCCACGAATTCCTACAGACTCCTGCGGGCACTTACACAACCCTACAGGCCCCTACGGAACACTGCCAGCCCCTACGGAAGGAACCTTACGGGCCCCTACAGAACACTACTGGCTCCTGCGGTACTCTACAGGCCTCTAGGGAACCTACGAAGCTCTACGGAGCCCTGTGGATCCTTACGGAACAGTACAGGCCCCTTCAGACCTCTGCGGGTGCTTACGGAAACCTACAGGACACTACGGAACTGTACGAGACTCTACAGGCCCCTAGGGAACACCACAGGCCTCTACGGAACCCTACACAACCCTCCGGAAACTTATGGCACCCTACAAGATCCTACCAACCCCTGCGGGCACTTACACAACCCTACAGGTCCCTACGGAAATCTACGGGACTCCACGGGCCCCTAGGGAAGCCTACGGATTTCGACGGAACCTTACGAGCCCCTCTGGAACCCTACAGAATACTCCAGGACCCGACAGCACTCTACAAGACCCTTAGCAACACAACGGAACCTCACGAAAACCCTATGGGCTCCTACAGAACACTGCAGGCGCCTACGGAATCCTACAGAACCCTACAAACACCTGCTGGCACTTACAGAACCCTGCAGGCCCCTACGGAACGCTACAGGTCCATACAGAACCCCACAGGGCCCTACGGAACTTTACCAGCCACTACGGAACTCTACGGGCCCCTACAGAACCCTGCAGAACCCTCCGGAACCTTACAGAATCCCACGAATTCCTACAGACTCCTGCGGGCACTTACACAACCCTACAGGCCCCTACGGAACACTGCCAGCCCCTACGGAAGGAACCTTACGGGCCCCTACAGAACACTACTGGCTCCTGCGGTACTCTACAGGCCTCTAGGGAACCTACGAAGCTCTACGGAGCC